>NW_027327556.1:300000-424230 GCF_047675955.1 Chlorocebus sabaeus
TCTTGAAGGGAAAGATGTAACTCTGTGAGATGAATTTACAGAACACAGAGCAGTTTCTCAGAAAGCTTCTTTCCAGTTTTGAACGGAAGATATTTCCTTTTTCACCATAGCACTCTATGGGCTTTCAAATATCCCTTTGCCAATTCCACAAGAACAGCCTTAGCGAAAGGCTTCTTGAAGGGAAAGATGTAACTCTGTGAGATGAATTAACAGAACACAGAGCAGTTTCTCAGAAAGCTTCTTTCTAGTTTAGAACCGAAGATATTTCCTTTTTCACCATAGCCCTCTAGTGGCTTCCAAATATCCCTTTGCCAATTCCACAAGAACAGCCTTAGCGAAAGGCTTCTTGAAGGGAATGATGTAACTCTGTGAGATGAATTAACAGAACACAGAGCAGTTTCTCAGAAAGCTTCTTTCCAGTTTTGAACGGAAGATATTTCCTTTTTCAACATAGCCCTCTATGGGCTTCCAAATATCCTTTTGCCAATTCCACAAGAACAGCCTTAGAGAAAGGCTTCTTGAAGGGAACGATGTAACTCTGTGAGATGAATTAACAGAACACAGAGCAGTTTCTCAGAAAGCTTCTTTCCATTTTTGAACGGAAGATATTTCCTTTTTCACCATAGCCCTCTATGGGCTTCCAAATATCCCTTTTCCAATTCCACAAGAACAGCCTTAGCGAAAGGCTTCTTGAAGGGAAAGATGTAACTCTGTGAGATGAATTAACAGAACACAGAGCAGTTTCTCAGAAAGCTTCTTTCTAGTTTAGAACCGAAGATATTTCCTTTTTCACCATAGCCCTCTAGTGGCTTCCAAATATCCCTTTGCCAATTCCACAAGAACAGCCTTAGCGAAAGGCTTCTTGAAGGGAATGATGTAACTCTGTGAGATGAATTAACAGAACACAGAGCAGTTTCTCAGAAAGCTTCTTTCCAGTTTTGAACGGAAGATATTTCCTTTTTCAACATAGCCCTCTATGGGCTTCCAAATATCCTTTTGCCAATTCCACAAGAACAGCCTTAGAGAAAGGCTTCTTGAAGGGAACGATGTAACTCTGTGAGATGAATTAACAGAACACAGAGCAGTTTCTCAGAAAGCTTCTTTCCATTTTTGAACGGAAGATATTTCCTTTTTCACCATAGCCCTCTATGGGCTTCCAAATATCCCTTTTCCAATTCCACAAGAACAGCCTTAGCGAAAGGCTTCTTGAAGGGAAAGATGTAACTCTGTGAGATGAATTAACAGAACACAGAGCAGTTTCTCAGAAAGCTTCTTTCCAGTTTTGAACGGAAGATATTTCCTTTTTCACCATAGCCCTCTATGGGCTTCCAAATATCCCTTTGCCCATTCCACAAGAACAGCCGTAGCGAAAGGCATCTTGAAGAGAAAGATGTAACTCTGTGAGATGAATTAACAGAACACAGAGCAGTTTCTCAGAAAGCTTCTTTCCAGTTTTGAACGGAAGCTATTTCCTTTTTCACCATAGCCCTCTATGGGCTTCCAAATATCCCTTTGCCAATTCCACAAGAACGGCCTTAGCGAAAGGCTTCTTGAAGGGAAAGATGTAACTCTGTGAGATGAATTACCAGAACACAGAGCAGTTTCTCAGAAAGCTTCTTTCCAGTTTTGAACGGAAGGTATTTCCTTTTTCACCGTAGCCCTCCATGGGCTTCCAAATATCCCTTTTCCAATTCCACAAGAACAGCCTTAGCGAAAGGCTTCTTGAAGGGAAAGATGTAACTCTGTGAGATGAATTAACAGAACACAGAGCAGTTTCTCAGAAAGCTTCTTTCCAGTTTTGAACGGAAGATATTTCCTTTTTCACCATAGCCCTCTATGGGCTTCCAAATATCCCTTTGCCAATTCCACAAGAACAGCCTTACCGAAAGGCTTCTTGAAGGGAAAGATGTAACTCTGTGAGATGAATTAACAGAACACAGAGCAGTTTCTCAGAAAGCTTCTATCCAGTTTTGAACGAAAGATATTTCCTTTTTCAACATAGCCCTCTATGGGCTTCCAAATATCCCTTTGCCAATTCCACAAGAACAGCCTTAGCGAAAGGCTTCTTGAAGGGAAAGATGTAACGCTGTGAGATGAATTAACAGAACACAGAGCAGTTTCTCAGATAGCTTCTTTCCAGTTTGAACGGAAGATATTTCCTTTTTCAACATAGCCCTCTATGGGCTTCCAAATATCCTTTTGCCAATTCCACAAGAACATCCTTAGAGAAAGGCTTCTTGACGGGAACGATGTAACTCTGTGAGATGAATTAACAGAACACAGAGCAGTTTCTCAGAAAGCTTCTTTCCAGTTTTGAACGGAAGATATTTCCTTTTTCACCATAGCCCTCTATGGGCTTCCAAATATCCCTTTGCCAATTCCACAAGAACAGCCTTAGCGAAAGGCTTCTTGAAGGGAAAGATGTAACTCTGTGAGATGAATTAACAGAACACAGAGCAGTTTCTCAGAAAGCTTCTTTCCAGTTTTGAACGGAAGATATTTCCTTTTTCACCATAGCCCTCTCTGGGCTTCCAAATATCCCTTTGCCAATTCCACAAGAACAGCCTTACCGAAAGGCTTCTTGAAGGGAAAGATGTAACTCTGTGAGATGAATTTACAGAACATAGAAGAGTTTCTCAGAAAGCTTCTTTCCAGTTTTGAACGGAAGATATTTCCTTTTTCACCATAGCCCTCTATGGACTTCCAAATATCCCTTTGCCAATTCCAGAAGAACAACCTTAGCGAAAGGCTTCTTGAAGGGAAAGATGTAACTCTGTGAGATAAATTAACAGACACAGAGCAGTTTCTCAGAAAGCTTCTTTCCAGTTTTGAACGGAAGATATTTCCTTTTTCACCATAGCCCTCTATGGGCTTCCAAATATCCCTTTGCCAATTCCACAAGAACAGCCTTACCGAAAAGCTTCTTGAAGGGAAAGATAGAACTCTGTGAGATGAATTAACAGAACACAGAGCAGTTTCTCAGAAAGTTTCTTTCCAGTATTGAACGGAAGATATTTCCGTTTTCACCGTAGCCCTCTATGGGCTTCCAAATATCCCTTTGCCAATTCCACAAGAACAGCCTTAGCGAAAGGCTTCTTGAAGGGAAAGATGTAACTCTGTGAGATGAATTAACAGAACACAGAGCAATTTCTCAGAAAGCTTCTTTCCAGTTTTGAACGGAAGATATTTCCTTTTTCAACATAGCCCTCTATGGGCTTCCAAATATCCCTTTGCCAATTCCACAAGAACAGCCTTAGCGAAAGGCTTCTTGAAGGGAAAGATGTAACTCTGTGAGATGAATTAACAGAACACAGAGCAGTTTCTCAGAAAGCTTCTTTCCAGTTTTGAACGAAAGATATTTCCTTTTTCAACATAGCCCTCTATGGGCTTCCAAATATCCCTTTGCCAATTCCACAAGAACAGCCTTAGCGAAAGGCTTCTTGAAGGGAATGATGTAACTCGGTGAGATGAATTAACAGAACACAGAGCAGTTTCTCAGAAAGCTTCTTTCCAGTTTTCAACGGAAGATATTTCCTTTTTCAACATAGCCCTGTATGGGCTTCCAAATATCCCTTTGCCAATTCCACAAGAACAGCCTTAGCGAAAGGCTTCTTGAAGGGAAAGATGTAACTCTGTGAGATGAATTTACAGAACATAGAAGAGTTTCTCAGAAAGCTTCTTTCCAGTTTTGAACGGAAGATATTTCCTTTTTCACCATAGCCCTCTATGGGCTTCCAAATATCCCTTTGCCAATTCCAGAAGAACAACCTTAGAGAAAGGCTTCTTGAAGGGAAAGATGTAACTCTGTGAGATGAATTAACAGACACAGAGCAGTTTCTCAGAAAGCTTCTTTCCAGTTTTGAACGGAAGATATTTCCTTTTTCACCATAGCCCTCTATGGGCTTCCAAATATCCCTTTGCCAATTCCACAAGAACAGCCTTACCGAAAAGCTTCTTGAAGGGAAAGATAGAACTCTGTGAGATGAATTAACAGAACACAGAGCAGTTTCTCAGAAAGCTTCTTTCCAGTATTCAACGGAAGATATTTCCGTTTTCACCATAGCCCTCTATGGGCTTCCAAATATCCCTTTGCCAATTCCACAAGAACAGCCTTAGCGAAAGGCTTCTTGAAGGGAAAGATGTAACTCTGTGAGATGAATTAACAGAACACAGAGCAATTTCTCAGAAAGCTTCTTTCCAGTTTTGAACGGAAGATATTTCCTTTTTCACCATAGCCCTCTATGGGCTTCCAAATATCCCTTTGCCAATTCCACAAGAAGAGCCTTAGAGAAAGGCTTCTTGAAGGGAAAGATGTAACTCTGTGAGATGAATTAACAGAACACAGAGCAGTTTCTCAGAAAGCTTCTTTCCAGTTTTGAACGAAAGATATTTCCTTTTTCAACATAGCCCTCTATGGGCTTCCAAATATCCTTTTGCCAATTCCACAAGAACAGCCTTAGAGAAAGGCTTCTTGAAGGGAAAGATGTAACTCTGTGAGATGAATTAACAGAACACAGAGCAGTTTCTCAGAAAGATTCTTTCCAGTTTTGAACGGAAGATATTTCCTTTTTCACCATAGCCCTCTATGGGCTTCCAAATATCCCTTTGCCAATTCCACAAGAACAGCCTTAGCGAAAGGCTTCTAGAAGGGAAAGATGTAACTCTGTGAGATGAATTAACAGAACACAGAGCAGTTTCTCAGAAAGCTTCTTTCCAATTTTGAACGGAAGATATTTCCTTTTTCACCATAGCCCTCTATGGGCTACCAAATATCCCTTTGCCAATTCCACAAGAACAGCCTTAGCGAAAGGCTTCTTGAAGGGAAAGATGTAACTCTGTGAGATGAATTTACAGAACACAGAGCAGTTTCTCAGAAAGCTTCTTTCCAGTTTTGAACGGAAGATATTTCCTTTTTCACCATAGCACTCTATGGGCTTTCAAATATCCCTTTGCCAATTCCACAAGAACAGCCTTAGCGAAAGGCTTCTTGAAGGGAAAGATGTAACTCTGTGAGATGAATTAACAGAACACAGAGCAGTTTCTCAGAAAGCTTCTTTCTAGTTTAGAACCGAAGATATTTCCTTTTTCACCATAGCCCTCTAGTGGCTTCCAAATATCCCTTTGCCAATTCCACAAGAACAGCCTTAGCGAAAGGCTTCTTGAAGGGAATGATGTAACTCTGTGAGATGAATTAACAGAACACAGAGCAGTTTCTCAGAAAGCTTCTTTCCAGTTTTGAACGGAAGATATTTCCTTTTTCAACATAGCCCTCTATGGGCTTCCAAATATCCTTTTGCCAATTCCACAAGAACAGCCTTAGAGAAAGGCTTCTTGAAGGGAACGATGTAACTCTGTGAGATGAATTAACAGAACACAGAGCAGTTTCTCAGAAAGCTTCTTTCCATTTTTGAACGGAAGATATTTCCTTTTTCACCATAGCCCTCTATGGGCTTCCAAATATCCCTTTTCCAATTCCACAAGAACAGCCTTAGCGAAAGGCTTCTTGAAGGGAAAGATGTAACTCTGTGAGATGAATTAACAGAACACAGAGCAGTTTCTCAGAAAGCTTCTTTCTAGTTTAGAACCGAAGATATTTCCTTTTTCACCATAGCCCTCTAGTGGCTTCCAAATATCCCTTTGCCAATTCCACAAGAACAGCCTTAGCGAAAGGCTTCTTGAAGGGAATGATGTAACTCTGTGAGATGAATTAACAGAACACAGAGCAGTTTCTCAGAAAGCTTCTTTCCAGTTTTGAACGGAAGATATTTCCTTTTTCAACATAGCCCTCTATGGGCTTCCAAATATCCTTTTGCCAATTCCACAAGAACAGCCTTAGAGAAAGGCTTCTTGAAGGGAACGATGTAACTCTGTGAGATGAATTAACAGAACACAGAGCAGTTTCTCAGAAAGCTTCTTTCCATTTTTGAACGGAAGATATTTCCTTTTTCACCATAGCCCTCTATGGGCTTCCAAATATCCCTTTTCCAATTCCACAAGAACAGCCTTAGCGAAAGGCTTCTTGAAGGGAAAGATGTAACTCTGTGAGATGAATTAACAGAACACAGAGCAGTTTCTCAGAAAGCTTCTTTCCAGTTTTGAACGGAAGATATTTCCTTTTTCACCATAGCCCTCTATGGGCTTCCAAATATCCCTTTGCCCATTCCACAAGAACAGCCGTAGCGAAAGGCATCTTGAAGAGAAAGATGTAACTCTGTGAGATGAATTAACAGAACACAGAGCAGTTTCTCAGAAAGCTTCTTTCCAGTTTTGAACGGAAGCTATTTCCTTTTTCACCATAGCCCTCTATGGGCTTCCAAATATCCCTTTGCCAATTCCACAAGAACGGCCTTAGCGAAAGGCTTCTTGAAGGGAAAGATGTAACTCTGTGAGATGAATTACCAGAACACAGAGCAGTTTCTCAGAAAGCTTCTTTCCAGTTTTGAACGGAAGGTATTTCCTTTTTCACCGTAGCCCTCCATGGGCTTCCAAATATCCCTTTTCCAATTCCACAAGAACAGCCTTAGCGAAAGGCTTCTTGAAGGGAAAGATGTAACTCTGTGAGATGAATTAACAGAACACAGAGCAGTTTCTCAGAAAGCTTCTTTCCAGTTTTGAACGGAAGATATTTCCTTTTTCACCATAGCCCTCTATGGGCTTCCAAATATCCCTTTGCCAATTCCACAAGAACAGCCTTACCGAAAGGCTTCTTGAAGGGAAAGATATAACTCTGTGAGATGAATTAACAGAACACAGAGCAGTTTCTGAGAAAGCCTTTCCCAGTTTTGAACGGAAGATATTTCCTTTTTCACCATAGCCCTCTATGGGCTTCCAAATATCCCTTTGCCAATTCCTCAAGAACAGCCTTAGCGAAAGGCTTCTTGAAGGGAAAGATGTAACTCTGTGAGATGAATTTAGAGAACATAGAACAGTTTCTCAGAAAGCTTCTTTCCAGTTTTGAACGGAAGATATTTCCTTTTTCACCATAGCCATCTATGGGCTTCCAAATATCCCTTTGCCAATTCCACAAGAACAGCCTTAGCGAAAGGCTTCTTGAAGGGAAAGATGTAGCTCTGTGAGATGAATAAACAGAACACAGAGCAGTTTCTCAGAATGCTTCTTTCTAGTTTTGAACGGAAGATATTTCCTTTTTCACCATAGCCCTCTATGGGCTTCCAAATATCCCTTTGCCAATTCCACAAGAACAGCCTTAGCGAAAGGCTTCTTGAAGGGAAAGATGTAACTCTGTGAGATGAATTAACAGAACACAGAGCAGTTTCTCAGAAAGCTTCTTTCCAGTTTTGAACCGAAGATATTTCCTTTTTCACCATAGCCCTCTAGTGGCTTCCAAATATCCCTTTGCCAATTCCACAAGAACAGCCTTAGCGAAAGGCTTCTTGAAGGGAGAGATGTAACTCTGTGAGATAAATTAACAGAACACAGAGCAGTTTCTCAGAAAGCTTCTTTCCAGTTTTGAACGGAAGATATTTCCTTTTTCACCATAGCCCTCTATGGGCTTCCAAATATCCCTTTGCCAATTCCACAAGAACAGCCTTAGTGAAAGGCTTCTTGAAGGGAAAGATGTAACTCTATGAGATGAATTAACAGAACACAGAGCAGTTTCTCAGAAAGCTTCTTTCCAGTTTTGAACGGAAGATATTTCCTTTTTCACCATAGCCCTGTATGGGCTTCCAAATATCCCTTTGCCAATTCCACAAGAACAGCCTTAGCGAAAGGCTTCTTGAAGGGAAAGATGTAACTCTGTGAGATGAATTTACAGAACATAGAAGAGTTTCTCAGAAAGCTTCTTTCCAGTTTTGAACGGAAGATATTTCCTTTTTCACCATAGCCCTCTATGGGCTTCCAAATATCCCTTTGCCAATTCCAGAAGAACAACCTTAGCGAAAGGCTTCTTGAAGGGAAAGATGTAACTCTGTGAGATGAATTAAGAGACACAGAGCAGTTTCTCAGAAAGCTTCTCTCCAGTTTTGAACGGAAGATATTTCCTTTTTCACCATAGCCCTCTATGGGCTTCCAAATATCCCTTTGCCAATTCCACAAGAACAGCCTTACCGAAAAGCTTCTTGAAGGGAAAGATAGAACTCTGTGAGATGAATTAACAGAACACAGAGCAGTTTCTCAGAAAGCTTCTTTCCAGTATTGAACGGAAGATATTTCCGTTTTCACCATAGCCCACTATGGGCTTCCAAATATCCCTTTGCCAATTCCACAAGAACAGCCTTAGCGAAAGGCTTCTTGAAGGGAAAGATGTAGCTCTGTGAGATGAATAAACAGAACACGGAGCAGTTTCTCAGAATGCTTCTTTCTAGTTTTGAACGGAAGATATTTCCTTTTTCACCATAGCCCTCTATGGGCTTCCAAATATCCCTTTGCCAATTCCACAAGAACAGCCTTAGCGAAAGGCTTCTTGAAGGGAAAGATGTAACTCTGTGAGATGAATTAACAGAACACAGAGCAGTTTCTCAGAAAGCTTCTTTCCAGTTTTGAACCGAAGATATTTCCTTTTTCACCATAGCCCTCTAGTGGCTTCCAAATATCCCTTTGCCAATTCCACAAGAACAGCCTTAGCGAAAGGCTTCTTGAAGGGAGAGATGTAACTCTGTGAGATGAATTAACAGAACACAGAGCAGTTTCTCAGAAAGCTTCTTTCCAGTTTTGAACGGAAGATATTTCCTTTTTCACCATAGCCCTCTATGGGCTTCCAAATATCCCTTTGCCAATTCCACAAGAACAGCCTTAGTGAAAGGCTTCTTGAAGGGAAAGATGTAACTCTATGAGATGAATTAACAGAACACAGAGCAGTTTCTCAGAAAACTTCTTTCCAGTTTTGAACGGAAGATATTTCCTTTTTCACCATAGCCCTGTATGGGCTTCCAAATATCCCTTTGCCAATTCCACAAGAACAGCCTTAGCGAAAGGCTTCTTGAAGGGAAAGATGTAACTCTGTGAGATGAATTTACAGAACATAGAAGAGTTTCTCAGAAAGCTTCTTTCCAGTTTTGAACGGAAGATATTTCCTTTTTCACCATAGCCCTCTATGGGCTTCCAAATATCCCTTTGCCAATTCCAGAAGAACAACCTTAGCGAAAGGCTTCTTGAAGGGAAAGATGTAACTCTGTGAGATGAATTAACAGACACAGAGCAGTTTCTCAGAAAGCTTCTCTCCAGTTTTGAACGGAAGATATTTCCTTTTTCACCATAGCCCTCTATGGGCTTCCAAATATCCCTTTGCCAATTCCACAAGAACAGCCTTACCGAAAAGCTTCTTGAAGGGAAAGATAGAACTCTGTGAGATGAATTAACAGAACACAGAGCAGTTTCTCAGAAAGCTTCTTTCCAGTATTGAACGGAAGATATTTCCGTTTTCACCATAGCCCACTATGGGCTTCCAAATATCCCTTTGCCAATTCCACAAGAACAGCCTTAGCGAAAGGCTTCTTGAAGGGAAAGATGTAACTCTGTGAGATGAATTAACAGAACACAGAGCAATTTCTCAGAAAGCTTCTTTCCAGTTTTGAACGGAAGATATTTCCTTTTTCACCATAGCCCTCTATGGGCTTCCAAATATCCCTTTGCCAATTCCACAAGAAGAGCCTTAGCGAAAGGCTTCTTGAAGGGAAAGATGTAACTCTGTGAGATGAATTAACAGAACACAGAGCAGTTTCTCAGAAAGCTTCTTTCCAGTTTTGAACGAAAGATATTTCCTTTTTCAACATAGCCCTCTATGGGCTTCAAAATATCCCTTTGCCAATTCCACAAGAACAGCCTTAGCGAAAGGCTTCTTGAAGGGAATGATGTAACTCTGTGAGATGAATTAACAGAACACAGAGCAGTTTCTCAGAATGCTTCTTTCTAGTTTTGAACGGAAGATATTTCCTTTTTCACCATAGCCCTCTATGGGCTTCCAAATATCCCTTTGCCAATTCCACAAGAACAGCCTTAGCGAAAGGCTTCTTTAAGGGAAAGATGTAACTCTGTGAGATGAATTAACAGAACACAGAGCAGTTTCTCAGAAAGCTTCTTTCCAGTTTTGAACCGAAGATATTTCCTTTTTCACCATAGCCCTCTAGTGGCTTCCAAATATCCCTTTGCCAATTCCACAAGAACAGCCTTAGCGAAAGGCTTCTTGAAGGGAGAGATGTAACTCTGTGAGATGAATTAACAGAACACAGAGCAGTTTCTCAGAAAGCTTCTTTCCAGTTTTGAACGGAAGATATTTCCTTTTTCACCATAGCCCTCTATGGGCTTCCAAATATCCCTTTGCCAATTCCACAAGAACAGCCTTAGTGAAAGGCTTCTTGAAGGGAAAGATGTAACTCTATGAGATGAATTAACAGAACACAGAGCAGTTTCTCAGAAAGCTTCTTTCCAGTTTTGAACGGAAGATATTTCCTTTTTCACCATAGCCCTGTATGGGCTTCCAAATATCCCTTTGCCAATTCCACAAGAACAGCCTTAGCGAAAGGCTTCTTGAAGGGAAAGATGTAACTCTGTGAGATGAATTTACAGAACATAGAAGAGTTTCTCAGAAAGCTTCTTTCCAGTTTTGAACGGAAGATATTTCCTTTTTCACCATAGCCCTCTATGGGCTTCCAAATATCCCTTTGCCAATTCCAGAAGAACAACCTTAGCGAAAGGCTTCTTGAAGGGAAAGATGTAACTCTGTGAGATGAATTAACAGACACAGAGCAGTTTCTCAGAAAGCTTCTCTCCAGTTTTGAACGGAAGATATTTCCTTTTTCACCATAGCCCTCTATGGGCTTCCAAATATCCCTTTGCCAATTCCACAAGAACAGCCTTACCGAAAAGCTTCTTGAAGGGAAAGATAGAACTCTGTGAGATGAATTAACAGAACACAGAGCAGTTTCTCAGAAAGCTTCTTTCCAGTATTGAACGGAAGATATTTCCGTTTTCACCATAGCCCACTATGGGCTTCCAAATATCCCTTTGCCAATTCCACAAGAACAGCCTTAGCGAAAGGCTTCTTGAAGGGAAAGATGTAACTCTGTGAGATGAATTAACAGAACACAGAGCAATTTCTCAGAAAGCTTCTTTCCAGTTTTGAACGGAAGATATTTCCTTTTTCACCATAGCCCTCTATGGGCTTCCAAATATCCCTTTGCCAATTCCACAAGAAGAGCCTTAGCGAAAGGCTTCTTGAAGGGAAAGATGTAACTCTGTGAGATGAATTAACAGAACACAGAGCAGTTTCTCAGAAAGCTTCTTTCCAGTTTTGAACGAAAGATATTTCCTTTTTCAACATAGCCCTCTATGGGCTTCCAAATATCCCTTTGCCAATTCCACAAGAACAGCCTTAGCGAAAGGCTTCTTGAAGGGAATGATGTAACTCTGTGAGATGAATTAACAGAACACAGAGCAGTTTCTCAGAAAGCTTCTTTCCAGTTTTGAACGGAAGATATTTCCTTTTTCAACATAGCCCTCTATGGGCTTCCAAATATCCTTTTGCCAATTCCACAAGAACAGCCTTAGAGAAAGGCTTCTTGAAGGGAACGATGTAACTCTGTGAGATGAATTAACAGAACACAGAGCAGTTTCTCAGAAAGCTTCTTTCCAGTTTTGAACGGAAGATATTTCCTTTTTCACCATAGCCCTCTATGGGCTTCCAAATATCCCTTTGCCAATTCCACAAGAACAGCCTTAGCGAAAGGCTTCTTGAAGGGAAAGATGAAACTCTGTGAGATGAATTAACAGACACAGAGCAGTTTCTCAGAAAGCTTCTTTCCAGTTTTGAACGGAAGATATTTCCTTTTTCACCATAGCCCTCTATGGGCTTCCAAATATCCCTTTGCCAATTCCACAAGAACAGCCTTAGCGAAAGGCTTCTTGAAGGGAAAGATGTAACTCTGTGAGATGAATTAACAGAACAAAGAGCAGTTTCTCAGAAAGCTTCTTTCCAGTTTTGAACGGAAGATATTTCCTTTTTTAACATAGCCCTCTATGGGCTTCCAAATATCCTTTTGCCAATTCCACAAGAACAGCCTTAGAGAAAGGCTTCTTGAAGGGAACGATGTAACTCTGTGAGATGAATTAACAGAACACAGAGCAGTTTCTCAGAAAGCTTCTTTCCAGTTTTGAACGGAAGATATTTCCTTTTTCACCATAGCCCTCCATGGGCTTCCAAATATCCCTTTGCCAATTCCACAAGAACAGCCTTAGGGAAAGGCTTCTTGAAGGGAAAGATGTAACTCTGTGAGATGAATTAACAGAACACAGAGCAGTTTCTCAGAAAGCTTCTTTCCAGTTTTAAACGGAAGATATTTCCTTTTTCACCATAGCCCTCTATGGGCTTCCAAATATCCCTTTGCCAATTCCACAAGAACAGCCTTAGCGAAAGGCTTCTTGAAGGGAAAGATGTAACTCTGTGAGATGAATTAACAGAACACGGAGCAGTTTCTCACAAAGCTTGTTTCCAGTTTTGAATGGAAGATATTTCCTTTTTCACCATAGCCCTCTATGGGCTTCCATATATCCCTTTGCCAATTGCACAAGAACAGGCTTAGCGAAAGGCTTCTTGAAGGGAAAGATGTAACTCTGTGAGATGAATTAACAGAACACAGAGCAGTTTCTCAGAAAGCTTCTTTCCAGTTTTGAACGGAAGATATTTCCTTTTTCACCATAGCCCTCTATGGGCTTCCAAATATCCCTTTGCCAATTCCACAAGAACAGCCTTAGCGAAAGGCTTCTTGAAGGGAAAGATGTAACTCTGTGAGATGAATTTAGAGAACATAGAACAGTTTCTCAGAAAGCTTCTTTCCAGTTTTGAACGGAAGATATTTCCTTTTTCACCATAGCCATCTATGGGCTTCCAAATATCCCTTTGCCAATTCCACAAGAACAGCCTTAGCGAAAGGCTTCTTGAAGGGAAAGATGTAACTCTGTGAGATGAATTAACAGAACACGGAGCAGTTTCTCAGAAAGCTTCTTTCCAGTTTTGAACGGAAGATATTTCCTTTTTCACCATAGCCCTCTATGGGCTTCCAAATATCCCTTTGCCAATTCCACAAGAACAGCCTTAGCGAAAGACTTCTTGAAGGGAAAGATGTAACTCTGTGAGATGAATTAACAGAACACAGAGCAGTTTCTCAGAAAGCTTCTTTCCAGTTTTGAACGGAAGATATTTCCTTTTTCACCATAGCCCTCTATGGGCTTCCAAATATCCCTTTGCCAATTGCACAAGAACAGCCTTAGCGAAAAGCTTCTTGAAGGGAAAGATGTAACACTGTGAGATGAATTAACAGAACACAGAGCAGTTTCTCAGAAAGCTTCTTTCCAGTTTTGAACGGAAGATATTTCCTTTTTCACCATAGCCCTCTATGGGCTTCCAAATATTCCTTTGCCAATTCCACAAGAACAGCCTTAGCGAAAGGCTTCTTGAAGGGAAAGATGTAACTCTGTGAGATGAATTAACAGAACACAGAGCAGTTTCTCAGAAAGCTTCCTTCCAGTTTTGAACGGAAGATATTTCCTTTTTCACCATAGCCCTCTATGGGCTTCCAAATATCCCTTTGCCAATCGCACAAGAACAGCCTTAGTTAAGGTTTCTTGAAGGGAAAGATGTAACTCTGTGAGATGAATTAAGACAACACAGAGCAGTTTCTCAGAAAGCTTCCTTCCAGTTTTGAACGGAAGATATTTCCTTTTTCACCATAGCCCTCTAGGGGGTTCCAAATATCCCTTTGCCAATTCCACAAGAACAGCCTTACCGAAAGGCTTCTTGAAGGGAAAGATGTAACTCTGTGAGATGAATTAACAGTACACAGAGCAGTTTCTCAGAAAGCTTTTTCCAGTTTTGAACGGAAGATATTTCCTTTTTCACCATAGCCCTCTATGGGCTTCCAAATATCCCTTTGCCAATTCCACAAGAACAGCCTTAGCGAAAGGCTTCTTGAAGGGAAAGATGTACCTCTGTGAGATGAATTAACAGAACACGGAGCAGTTTCTCACAAAGCTTGTTTCCAGTTTTGAATGGAAGATATTTCCTTTTTCACCGTAGCCCTCTATGGGCTTCCAAATATCCCTTTGCCAATTCCACAAGGACAGCCTTATCGAAAGGCTTCTTGAAGGGAAAGATGTAACTCTGTTAGATGATTTAACAGAACACAGAGCAGTTTCTCAGAAAGCTTCTTTCCAGTTTTGAACGGAAGATATTTCGTTTTTCAAAATACCCCTCTAAGGGCTTCCAAATATCCCGTTGCCAATTCCACAAGAACAGCCTTAGCGAATGGCTTCTTCAAGGGAAAGATGTAACTCTGTGAGATGAATTAACAGAACACAGAGCAGTTTCTCAGAAAGCTTCTTTCCAGTTTTGAACGGAAGATATTTCCTTTTTCACCATAGCCCTCTGTGGGTTTCCAAATATCCCTTTGCCAATTCCACAAGAACAGCCTTAGCGAAAGGCTTCTTGAAGGGAAAGATGTAACTCTGTGAGATGAATTAACAGAACACAGAGCAGTTTCTCAGAAAGCTTCTTTCCAGTTTTGAACGGAAGATATTTCCTTTTTCACCATAGCCCTCTATGGGCTTCCAAATATCCCTTTGCCAATTCCACAAGAACAGCCTTAGCGAAAGGCTTCTTGAAGGGAAAGATGTAACGCTGTGAGATGAATTAACAGAACACAGAGCAGTTTCTCAGAAAGCTTCTTTCCAGTTTTGAACGGAAGATATTTCCTTTTTCACCATAGCCCTCTATGGGCTTCCAAATATCCCTTTGCCAATTCCACAAGAACAGCCTTAGCGAAAGGCTTCTTGAAGGGAAAGATGTAACTCTGTGAGATGAATTAACAGAACACAGATCAGTTTCTCAGAAACCTTCTTTCCAGTTTTGAACGGAAGATATTTCCTTTTTCACCATAGCCCTCTATGGGCTTCCAAATATCCCTTTGCCAATTCCACAAGAACAGCCTTAGCAAAAGGCTTCTTGAAGGGTAAGATGTAACTCTGTGAGATAAATTAACAGAACACAGAGCAGTTTCTCAGAAAGCTTCTTTCCAGTTTTGAACGGGAGATATTTCCTTTTTACCATAGCCCTCTATGGGCTTCCAAATATCCCTTTGCCAATTCCACAAGAACAGCCTTAGCGAAAGGCTTCTTGAAGGGAAAGGTGTAACTCTGTGAGATGAATTAACAGAACACAGAGCAGTTTCTCAGAAAGCTTCTTTCCAGTTTTGAACGGAAGATATTTACTTTTTCACCATAGCCCTCTATGGGCTTCCAAATATCCCTTTGCCAATTCCACAAAAACAGCCTTAGCGAAAGGCTTCTTGAAGGGAAAGATGTAACTCTGTGAGATGAATTAACAGAACACAGAGCAGTTTCTCAGAGAGCTTCTTTCCATTTTTGAACGGAAGATATTTCCTTTTTCACCCTAGCCCTCTATGGGCTTCCAAATATCCCTTTGCCAATTCCACAAGAACAGCCTTAGCGAAATTCTTCTTGAAGGGAAAGATGTAACTCTGTGAGATGAATTAACAGAACACAGAGCAGTTTCTCAGAAAGCTTCTTTCCAGTTTTGAACGGAAGATATTTCCTTTTTCACCATAGCTCTCTATGGGCTTCCAAATATCCCTTTGCCAATTCCACAAGAACAGCCTTAGCGAAAGGCTTCTTGAAGGGAAAGATGTAACTCTGTGAGATGAATTAACAGAACACAGAGCAGTTTCTCAGAAAGCTTCTTTCCAGTTTTGAACGGAAGATATTTCCTTTTTCACCATAGCCCTCTATGGGCTTCCAAATATCCCTTTGCCAATTCCACAAGAACAGCCTTAGCGAAAGGCTTCTTGAAGGGAAAGATGTAACGCTGTGAGATGAATTAACAGAACACAGAGCAGTTTCTCAGAAAGCTTCTTTCCAGTTTTGAACGGAAGATATTTCCTTTTTCACCATAACCCTCTATGGGCTTCCAAATATCCCTTTGCCAATTCTACAAGAACAGCCTTAGCGAAAGGCTTCTTGAAGGGAAAGATGTAACTCTGTGAGATGAATTAACAGAACACAGAGCAGTTTCTCAGAAAGCTTCTTTCCAGTTTTGAACGGAAGATATTTCCTTTTTAACCATAGCCCTCTATGGGCTTCCAAATATCCCTTTGCCAATTCCGCAAGAACAGCCTTAGCGAAAGGCTTCTTGAAGGGAAAGATGTAACTCTGTGAGATGAATTAACAGAACACAGAGCAGTTTCTCAGAAAGCTTCTTTCCAGTTTTGAACGGAAGATATTTCCTTTTTCACCATAGCCCTCTATGGGCTTCCAAATATCCCTTTGCCAATTCCACAAGAACAGCCTCAGCGAAAGGCTTCTTGAAGTTTAAGATGTAACTCTGTGAGATAAATTAACAGAACACAGAGCAGTTTCTCAGAAAGCTTCTTTCCAGTTTTGAACGGAAGATATTTCCTTTTTACCATAGCCCTCTATGGGCTTCCAAATATCCCTTTGCCAATTCCACAAGAACAGCCTTAGCGAAAGGCTTCTTGAAGGGCAAGATGTAACTCTGTGAGATGAATTAACAGAACACAGGGCAGTTTCTTAGAAAGCTTCTTTCCAGTTTTGAACGGAAGATATTTCCTTTTTCACCGTAGCCCTCTATGGGCTTCCAAATATCCCTTTGCCAATTCCACAAGAATAGCATTAGCGAAAGGCTTCTTGAAGGGAAAGATGTAACTCTGTGAGATGAATTAACAGAACACAGAGCAGTTTCTCAGAAAGCTTCTTTCCAGTTTTCAACGGAAGATATTTCCTTTTTCACCATAGCCCTCTATGGGCTTCCAAATATCCCTTTGCCAATTCCACAAGAACAGCCTTAGCGAAAGGCTTCTTGAAGGGAAAGATGTAACTCTGTCAGATGAATTAACAGAACAAAGAGCAGTTTCTCAGAAAGCTTCTTTCCAGTTTTGAACGGAAGATATTTCCTTTTTCACCATAGCCCTCTATGGGCTTCCAAATATCGCTTTGCCAATTCCACAAGAACAGCCTTAGCGAAAGGCTTCTTGAAGGGAAAGATGTAACTCTGTGAGATGAATTTACAGAACATAGAATAGTTTCTCAGAAAGCTTCTTTCCAGTTTTGAACGGAAGATATTTCCTTTTTCACCATAGCCCTCTATGGGCTTCCAAATATCCCTTTGCCAATTCCACAAAAACAGCCTTAGCGAAAGGCTTCTTGAAGGGAAAGATGTAACTCTGTGAGATGAATTAACAGAACAAAGAGCAGTTTCTCAGAAAGCTTCTTTCCAGTTTTCAAAGGAAGATATTTCCTTTTTCACCATAGCCCTCTATGGGCTTCCAAATATCCCTTTGCCAATTCCACAAGAACAGCCTTAGCGAAAGGCTTCTTGAAGGGAAAGATGTAACTCTGTTAGATGAATTAACAGAACACAGAGCAGTTTCTCAGAAAGCTTCTTTCCAGTTTCGAACGGAAGATATTTCCTTTTTCACCATAGCCCTCTATGGGCTTCCAAATATCCCTTTGCCAATTCCACAAGAACAGCCTTAGCGAAAGGCTTCTTGAAGGGAAAGATGTAACTCTGTGAGATGAATTAACAGAACACAGAGCAGTTTCTCAGAAAGCTTCTTTCCAGTTTTGAACTGAAGATACTTCCTTTTTCACATAGCCCTCTATGGGCTTCCAAATATCCCTTTGCCAATTGCACAAGAACAGCCTTAGCGAAAGGCTTCTTGAAGGGAAAGTTGTAACACTGTGAGATGAATTAACAGAACACAGAGCAGTTTCTCAGAAAGCTTCTTTCCAGTTTTGAACGGAAGATATTTCCTTTTTCACCATAGCCCTCTATGGGCTTCCAAATATCCCTTTGCCAATTGCACAAGAACAGCCTTAGCCAAAGGCTTCTTGAAGGGAAAGATGTAACACTGTGAGATGAATTAACAGAACACAGAGCAGTTTCTCAGAAAGCTTCTTTCCAGTTTTGAACAGAAGATATTTCCTTTTTCACCATAGCCCTCTATGGGCTTCCAAATATCCCTTTGCCAATTCCACAAGAACAGCCTTAGCGAAAGTCTTCTTGAAGGGAAAGATGTAACTCTGTGAGATGAATTAACAGAACACAGAGCAGTTTCTCAGAAAGCTTCTTTCCAGTTTTGAACGGAAGATATTTCCTTTTTCACCATAGCCCTCTATGGGCTTCCAAATATCCCTTTGCCAATTCCACAAGAACAGCCTTAGCGAAAGGCTTCTTGAAGGGAAAGATGTAACTCTGTGAGATGAATTAACAGAACACAGAGCAGTTTCTCAGAAAGCTTCTTTCCAGTTTTGAACGGAAGATATTTCCTTTTTCACCATAGCCCTCTATGGGCTTCCAAATATCCCTTTGCCAATTCCACAAGAACAGCCTTAGCGAAAGGCTTCTTCAAGGGAAAGATGTAACTCTGTGAGGTGAATTAACAGACCACAGGGCAGTTTCTCAGAAAGCTTCTTTCCAGTTTTGAACGGAAGATATTTCCTTTTTCACCATAGCCCTCTATGGGCTTCCAAATATCCCTTTGCCAATTCCACAAGAACAGCCTTAGCGAAAGGCTTCTTGAAGGGAAAGATGTAACTCTGTGAGATGAATTAACAGAACACAGAGCAGTTTCTCAGAAAGCTTCTTTCCAGTTTTGAACGGAAGATATTTCCTTTCTCACCATAGCCCTCTATGGGCTTCCAAATATCCCTTTGCCACTTCCACAAGAACAGCCTTAGCGAAAGGCTTCTTGAAGGGAAAGATGTAACTCTGTGAGATGAATTAACAGAACACAGAGCAGTTTGTCAGAAAGCTTCTTTCCAGTTTTGAACGGAAGATATTTCCTTTTTCACCATAGCCCTCTATGGGCTTCCAAATATCCCTTTGCCAATTCCACAACAACAGCCTTAGCGAAAGGCGTCTTCAAGGGAAAGATGTAACTCTTTAAGATGAATTAACAGAACACAGAGCAGTTTCTCAGAAAGCTTCTTTCCAGTTTTGAACGGAAGATATTTCCTTTTTCACCATAGCCCTCTATGGGCTTCCAAATATCCCTTTGCCAATTCCACAAGAACAGCCTTAGCGAAAGGCTTCTTGAAGGGAAAGATGTAACGCTGTGAGATGAATTAACAGAACACAGAGCAGTTTCTCAGAAAGCTTCTTTCCAGTTTTGAACGGAAGATATTTCCTTTTTCACCATAGCCCTCTATGGGCTTCCAAATATCCCTTTGCCAATTCCACAAGAACAGCCTTAGCGAAAGGCTTCTTGAAGGGAAAGGTGTAACTCTGTGAGATGAATTAACAGAACACAGAGCAGTTTCTCAGAAAGCTTCTTTCCAGTTTTGAACGGAAGATATTTCCTTTTTCACCATAGCCCTCTATGGGCTTCCAAATATCCCTTTGCCAATTCCACAAGAACAGCCTTAGCGAAAGGCTTCTTGAAGGGAAAGATGTAACTCTGTGAGATGAATTAACAGAACACAGAGCAGTTTCTCAGAAAGCTTCTTTCCAGTTTTGAACGGAAGATATTTCCTTTTTCACCATAGCCCTCTATGGGCTTCCAAATATCCCTTTGCCAATTCCACAAGAACAGCCTTAGCGAAAGGCTTCTTGAAGGGAAAGATGTAACTCTGTGAGATGAATTAACAGAACACAGAGCAGTTTCTCAGAAAGCTTCTTTCCAGTTTTGAACGGAAGATATTTCCTTTTTCACCATAGCCCTCTATGGGCTTCCAAATATTCCTTTGCCAATTCCACAAGAACAGCCTTAGCGAAAGGCTTCTTGAAGGGAAAGATGTAACTCTGTGAGATGAATTAACAGAACACAGAGCAGTTTCTCAGAAAGCTTCCTTCCAGTTTTGAACGGAAGATATTTCCTTTTTCACCATAGCCCTCTATGGGCTTCCAAATATCCCTTTGCCAATCGCACAAGAACAGCCTTAGTTAAGGTTTCTTGAAGGGAAAGATGTAACTCTGTGAGATGAATTAAGACAACACAGAGCAGTTTCTCAGAAAGCTTCTTTCCAGTTTTGAACGGAAGATATTTCCTTTTTCACCATAGCCCTCTAGGGGGTTCCAAATATCCCTTTGCCAATTCCACAAGAACAGCCTTACCGAAAGGCTTCTTGAAGGGAAAGATGTAACTCTGTGAGATGAATTAACAGTACACAGAGCAGTTTCTCAGAAAGCTTTTTCCAGTTTTGAACGGAAGATATTTCCTTTTTCACCATAGCCCTCTATGGGCTTCCAAATATCCCTTTGCCAATTCCACAAGAACAGCCTTAGCGAAAGGCTTCTTGAAGGGAAAGATGTACCTCTGTGAGATGAATTAACAGAACACGGAGCAGTTTCTCACAAAGCTTGTTTCCAGTTTTGAATGGAAGATATTTCCTTTTTCACCGTAGCCCTCTATGGGCTTCCAAATATCCCTTTGCCAATTCCACAAGGACAGCCTTATCGAAAGGCTTCTTGAAGGGAAAGATGTAACTCTGTTAGATGATTTAACAGAACACAGAGCAGTTTCTCAGAAAGCTTCTTTCCAGTTTTGAACGGAAGATATTTCGTTTTTCAAAATACCCCTCTAAGGGCTTCCAAATATCCCGTTGCCAATTCCACAAGAACAGCCTTAGCGAATGGCTTCTTCAAGGGAAAGATGTAACTCTGTGAGATGAATTAACAGAACACAGAGCAGTTTCTCAGAAACCTTCTTTCCAGTTTTGAACGGAAGATATTTCCTTTTTCACCATAGCCCTCTATGGGCTTCCAAATATCCCTTTGCCAATTCCACAAGAACAGCCTTAGCAAAAGGCTTCTTGAAGGGTAAGATGTAACTCTGTGAGATAAATTAACAGAACACAGAGCAGTTTCTCAGAAAGCTTCTTTCCAGTTTTGAACGGGAGATATTTCCTTTTTACCATAGCCCTCTATGGGCTTCCAAATATCCCTTTGCCAATTCCACAAGAACAGCCTTAGCGAAAGGCTTCTTGAAGGGAAAGGTGTAACTCTGTGAGATGAATTAACAGAACACAGAGCAGTTTCTCAGAAAGCTTCTTTCCAGTTTTGAACGGAAGATATTTACTTTTTCACCATAGCCCTCTATGGGCTTCCAAATATCCCTTTGCCAATTCCACAAAAACAGCCTTAGCGAAAGGCTTCTTGAAGGGAAAGATGTAACTCTGTGAGATGAATTAACAGAACACAGAGCAGTTTCTCAGAGAGCTTCTTTCCAGTTTTGAACGGAAGATATTTCCTTTTTCACCCTAGCCCTCTATGGGCTTCCAAATATCCCTTTGCCAATTCCACAAGAACAGCCTTAGAGAAAGGCTTCTTGAAGGGAAAGATGTAACTCTGTGAGATGAATTAACAGAACACAGAGCAGTTTCTCAGAACGCTTCTTTCCAGTTTTGAACGGAAGATATTTCCTTTTTCACCATAGCCCTCTATGGGCTTCCAAATATCCCTTTGCCAATTCCACAAGAATAGCCTTAGCGAAAGGCTTCTTGAAGGGAAAGATGTAACTCTGTGAGATGTATTTACAGAACATAGAAGAGTTTCTCAGAAAGCTTCTTTCCAGTTTTGAACGGAAGATATTTCCTTTTTCACCATAGCCCTCTATGGGCTTGCAAATATCCCTTTGCCAATTCCACAAGGACAGCCTTAGCGAAAAGCTTCTTGAAGGGAAGGATGTAACTCTGTGAGATGAATTAACAGAACACAGAGCAGTTTCTCAGAAAGCTTCTTTCCAGTTTTCAACGGAAGATATTTCCTTTTTCACCATAGCCCTCTATGGGCTTCCAAATATCCCTTTGCCAATTCCACAAGAACAGCCTTAGCGAAAGGCTTCTTGAAGGGAAAGATGTAACTCTGTGAGATGAATTAACAGAACAAAGAGCAGTTTCTCAGAAAGCTTCTTTCCAGTTTTGAACGGAAGATATTTCCTTTTTCACCATAGCCCTCTATGGGCTTCCAAATATCCCTTTGCCAATTCCACAAGAACAGCCTTAGCGAAAGGCTTCTTGAAGGGAAAGATGTAACTCTGTGAGATGAATTAACAGAACACAGTGCAGTTTCTCAGAAAGCTTCTTTCCAGTTTTGAACGGAAGATATTTCCTTTTTCACCATAGCCCTCTATGGGCTTCCAAATATCCCTTTGCCAATTCCACAAGAACAGCCTTAGCGAAAGGCTTCTTGAAGGGAAAGATGTAACTCTGTGAGATGAATTAACAGAACACAGAGCAGTTTCTCAGAAAGCTTCTTTCCAGTTTTGAACGGAAGATATTTCCTTTTTCACCATAGCCCTCTATGGGCTTCCAAATATCCCTTTGCCAATTCCACAAGAACAGCCTTAGCGAAAGGCTTCTTGAAGGGAAAGATGTAACTCTGTGAGATGAATTAACAGAACACAGATCAGTTTCTCAGAAACCTTCTTTCCAGTTTTGAACGGAAGATATTTCCTTTTTCACCATAGCCCTCTATGGGCTTCCAAATATCCCTTTGCCAATTCCACAAGAACAGCCTTAGCAAAAGGCTTCTTGAAGGGTAAGATGTAACTCTGTGAGATAAATTAACAGAACACAGAGCAGTTTCTCAGAAAGCTTCTTTCCAGTTTTGAACGGGAGATATTTCCTTTTTACCATAGCCCTCTATGGGCTTCCAAATATCCCTTTGCCAATTCCACAAGAACAGCCTTAGCGAAAGGCTTCTTGAAGGGAAAGGTGTAACTCTGTGAGATGAATTAACAGAACACAGAGCAGTTTCTCAGAAAGCTTCTTTCCAGTTTTGAACGGAAGATATTTCCTTTCTCACCATAGCCCTCTATGGGCTTCCAAATATCCCTTTGCCACTTCCACAAGAACAGCCTTAGCGAAAGGCTTCTTGAAGGGAAAGATGTAACTCTGTGAGATGAATTAACAGAACACAGAGCAGTTTCTCAGAAAGCTTCTTTCCAGTTTTGAACGGAAGATATTTCCTTTTTCACCATAGCCCTCTATGGGCTTCCAAATATCCCTTTGCCAATTCCACAAGAACAGCCTTAGCGAAAGGCTTCTTGAAGGGAAAGATGTAACTCTGTGAGATGAATTAACAGAACAAAGAGCAGTTTCTCAGAAAGCTTCTTTCCAGTTTTCAAAGGAAGATATTTCCTTTTTCACCATAGCCCTCTATGGGGTTCCAAATATCCCTTTGCCAATTCCACAAGAACAGCCTTAGCGAAAGGCTTCTTGAAGGGAAAGATGTAACTCTGTGAGATGAATTAACAGAACACAGAGCAGTTTCTCAGAAAGCTTCTTTCCAGTTTTGAACGGAAGATATTTCCTTTTTCACCATAGTCCTCTATGGGCTTCCAAATATCCATTTGCCAATTCCACAAGAACAGCCTTAGCGAAAGGCTTCTTGAAGGGAAAGATGTAACTCTGTGAGATGAATTAACAGAACACAGAGCAGTTTCTCAGAAAGCTTCTTTCCAGATTTGAACGGAAGATATTTCCTTTTTCACCATAGCCCTCTATGGGCTTCCAAATATCCCTTTGCCAATTCCACAAGAACAGCCTTAGCGAAAGGCTTCTTGAAGGGAAAGATGTAACTCTGTGAGATGAATTAACAGAACACAGAGCAGTTTCTCAGAAAGCTTCTTTCCAGTTTTCAACGGAAGATATTTCTTTTTTCACCATAGCCCTCTATGGGATTCCAAATATCCCTTTGCCAACTCCACAAGAACAGCCTTAGCGAAAGGCTTCTTGAAGGGAAAGATGTAACTCTCTGAGATGAATGAACAGAACACAGAGCAGTTTCTCAGAAAGCTTCTTTCCAGTTTTGAACGGAAGATAATGCCTTTTTCACCATAGCCCTCTATGGGCTTCCAAATATCCCTTTTCCAATTCCACAAGAACAGCCTTAGCGAAAGGCTTCTTGAAGGGAAAGATGTAACTCTGTGAGATGAATTAAAAGAACACAGAGCAGTTTCTGAGAAAGCTTCTTTCCAGTTTTGAACGGAAGATATTTCCTTTTTCACCATAGCCCTCTATGGGCTTCTAAATATCCCTTTGCCAATCGCACAAGAACAGCCTTAGTTAAGGTTTCTTGAAGGGAAAGATGTAACTCTGTGAGATGAATTAAGACAACACAGAGCAGTTTCTCAGAAAGCTTCTTTCCAGTTTTGAACGGAAGATATTTCGTTTTTCAAAATAACCCTCTAAGGGCTTCCAAATATCCCGTTGCCAATTCCACAAGAACAGCCTTAGCGAATGGCTTCTTCAAGGGAAAGATGTAACTCTGTGAGATGAATTAACAGAACACAGAGCAGTTTCTCAGAAAGCTTCTTTCCAGTTTTGAACGGAAGATATTTCCTTTTTCACCATAGCCCTCTGTGGGTTTCCAAATATCCCTTTGCCAATTCCACAAGAACAGCCTTAGCGAAAGGCTTCTTGAAGGGAAAGATGTAACTCTGTGAGATGAATTAACAGAACACAGAGCAGTTTCTCAGAAAGCTTCTTTCCAGTTTTGAACGGAAGATATTTCCTTTTTCACCATAGCCCTCTATGGGCTTCCAAATATCCCTTTGCCAATTCCACAAGAACAGCCTTAGCGAAAGGCTTCTTGAAGGGAAAGATGTAACGCTGTGAGATGAATTAACAGAACACAGAGCAGTTTCTCAGAAAGCTTCTTTCCAGTTTTGAACGGAAGATATTTCCTTTTTCACCATAGCCCTCTATGGGCTTCCAAATATCCCTTTGCCAATTCCACAAGAACAGCCTTAGCGAAAGGCTTCTTGAAGGGAAAGATGTAACTCTGTGAGATGAATTAACAGAACACAGATCAGTTTCTCAGAAACCTTCTTTCCAGTTTTGAACGGAAGATATTTCCTTTTTCACCATAGCCCTCTATGGGCTTCCAAATATCCCTTTGCCAATTCCACAAGAACAGCCTTAGCAAAAGGCTTCTTGAAGGGTAAGATGTAACTCTGTGAGATAAATTAACAGAACACAGAGCAGTTTCTCAGAAAGCTTCTTTCCAGTTTTGAACGGGAGATATTTCCTTTTTACCATAGCCCTCTATGGGCTTCCAAATATCCCTTTGCCAATTCCACAAGAACAGCCTTAGCGAAAGGCTTCTTGAAGGGAAAGGTGTAACTCTGTGAGATGAATTAACAGAACACAGAGCAGTTTCTCAGAAAGCTTCTTTCCAGTTTTGAACGGAAGATATTTACTTTTTCACCATAGCCCTCTATGGGCTTCCAAATATCCCTTTGCCAATTCCACAAAAAGAGCCTTAGCGAAAGGCTTCTTGAAGGGAAAGATGTAACTCTGTGAGATGAATTAACAGAACACAGAGCAGTTTCTCAGAGAGCTTCTTTCCATTTTTGAACGGAAGATATTTCCTTTTTCACCCTAGCCCTCTATGGGCTTCCAAATATCCCTTTGCCAATTCCACAAGAACAGCCTTAGCGAAATTCTTCTTGAAGGGAAAGATGTAACTCTGTGAGATGAATTAACAGAACACAGAGCAGTTTCTCAGAAAGCTTCTTTCCAGTTTTGAACGGAAGATATTTCCTTTTTCACCATAGCTCTCTATGGGCTTCCAAATATCCCTTTGCCAATTCCACAAGAACAGCCTTAGCGAAAGGCTTCTTGAAGGGAAAGATGTAACTCTGTGAGATGAATTAACAGAACACAGAGCAGTTTCTCAGAAAGCTTCTTTCCAGTTTTGAACGGAAGATATTTCCTTTTTCACCATAGCCCTCTATGGGCTTCCAAATATCCCTTTGCCAATTCCACAAGAACAGCCTTAGCGAAAGGCTTCTTGAAGGGAAAGATGTAACGCTGTGAGATGAATTAACAGAACACAGAGCAGTTTCTCAGAAAGCTTCTTTCCAGTTTTGAACGGAAGATATTTCCTTTTTCACCATAACCCTCTATGGGCTTCCAAATATCCCTTTGCCAATTCTACAAGAACAGCCTTAGCGAAAGGCTTCTTGAAGGGAAAGATGTAACTCTGTGAGATGAATTAACAGAACACAGAGCAGTTTCTCAGAAAGCTTCTTTCCAGTTTTGAACGGAAGATATTTCCTTTTTCACCATAGCCCTCTATGGGCTTCCAAATATCCCTTTGCCAATTCCGCAAGAACAGCCTTAGCGAAAGGCTTCTTGAAGGGAAAGATGTAACTCTGTGAGATGAATTAACAGAACACAGAGCAGTTTCTCAGAAAGCTTCTTTCCAGTTTTGAACGGAAGATATTTCCTTTTTCACCATAGCCCTCTATGGGCTTCCAAATATCCCTTTGCCAATTCCACAAGAACAGCCTCAGCGAAAGGCTTCTTGAAGTTTAAGATGTAACTCTGTGAGATAAATTAACAGAACACAGAGCAGTTTCTCAGAAAGCTTCTTTCCAGTTTTGAACGGAAGATATTTCCTTTTTCACCATAGCCCTCTATGGGCTTCCAAATATCCCTTTGCCAATTCCACAAGAACAGCCTTAGCGAAAGGCTTCTTGAAGGGCAAGATGTAACTCTGTGAGATGAATTAACAGAACACAGGGCAGTTTCTTAGAAAGCTTCTTTCCAGTTTTGAACGGAAGATATTTCCTTTTTCACCGTAGCCCTCTATGGGCTTCCAAATATCCCTTTGCCAATTCCACAAGAATAGCATTAGCGAAAGGCTTCTTGAAGGGAAAGATGTAACTCTGTGAGATGAATTAACAGAACACAGAGCAGTTTCTCAGAAAGCTTCTTTCCAGTTTTCAACGGAAGATATTTCCTTTTTCACCATAGCCCTCTATGGGCTTCCAAATATCCCTTTGCCAATTCCACAAGAACAGCCTTAGCGAAAGGCTTCTTGAAGGGAAAGATGTAACTCTGTCAGATGAATTAACAGAACAAAGAGCAGTTTCTCAGAAAGCTTCTTTCCAGTTTTGAACGGAAGATATTTCCTTTTTCACCATAGCCCTCTATGGGCTTCCAAATATCGCTTTGCCAATTCCACAAGAACAGCCTTAGCGAAAGGCTTCTTGAAGGGAAAGATGTAACTCTGTGAGATGAATTTACAGAACATAGAATAGTTTCTCAGAAAGCTTCTTTCCAGTTTTGAACGGAAGATATTTCCTTTTTCACCATAGCCCTCTATGGGCTTCCAAATATCCCTTTGCCAATTCCACAAAAACAGCCTTAGCGAAAGGCTTCTTGAAGGGAAAGATGTAACTCTGTGAGATGAATTAACAGAACAAAGAGCAGTTTCTCAGAAAGCTTCTTTCCAGTTTTCAAAGGAAGATATTTCCTTTTTCACCATAGCCCTCTATGGGCTTCCAAATATCCCTTTGCCAATTCCACAAGAACAGCCTTAGCGAAAGGCTTCTTGAAGGGAAAGATGTAACTCTGTTAGATGAATTAACAGAACACAGAGCAGTTTCTCAGAAAGCTTCTTTCCAGTTTCGAACGGAAGATATTTCCTTTTTCACCATAGCCCTCTATGGGCTTCCAAATATCCCTTTGCCAATTCCACAAGAACAGCCTTAGCGAAAGGCTTCTTGAAGGGAAAGATGTAACTCTGTGAGATGAATTAACAGAACACAGAGCAGTTTCTCAGAAAGCTTCTTTCCAGTTTTGAACTGAAGATACTTCCTTTTTCACATAGCCCTCTATGGGCTTCCAAATATCCCTTTGCCAATTGCACAAGAACAGCCTTAGCGAAAGGCTTCTTGAAGGGAAAGTTGTAACACTGTGAGATGAATTAACAGAACACAGAGCAGTTTCTCAGAAAGCTTCTTTCCAGTTTTGAACGGAAGATATTTCCTTTTTCACCATAGCCCTCTATGGGCTTCCAAATATCCCTTTGCCAATTGCACAAGAACAGCCTTAGCCAAAGGCTTCTTGAAGGGAAAGATGTAACACTGTGAGATGAATTAACAGAACACAGAGCAGTTTCTCAGAAAGCTTCTTTCCAGTTTTGAACAGAAGATATTTCCTTTTTCACCATAGCCCTCTATGGGCTTCCAAATATCCCTTTGCCAATTCCACAAGAACAGCCTTAGCGAAAGTCTTCTTGAAGGGAAAGATGTAACTCTGTGAGATGAATTAACAGAACACAGAGCAGTTTCTCAGAAAGCTTCTTTCCAGTTTTGAACGGAAGATATTTCCTTTTTCACCATAGCCCTCTATGGGCTTCCAAATATCCCTTTGCCAATTCCACAAGAACAGCCTTAGCGAAAGGCTTCTTGAAGGGAAAGATGTAACTCTGTGAGATGAATTAACAGAACACAGAGCAGTTTCTCAGAAAGCTTCTTTCCAGTTTTGAACGGAAGATATTTCCTTTTTCACCATAGCCCTCTATGGGCTTCCAAATATCCCTTTGCCAATTCCACAAGAACAGCCTTAGCGAAAGGCTTCTTCAAGGGAAAGATGTAACTCTGTGAGGTGAATTAACAGACCACAGGGCAGTTTCTCAGAAAGCTTCTTTCCAGTTTTGAACGGAAGATATTTCCTTTTTCACCATAGCCCTCTATGGGCTTCCAAATATCCCTTTGCCAATTCCACAAGAACAGCCTTAGCGAAAGGCTTCTTGAAGGGAAAGATGTAACTCTGTGAGATGAATTAACAGAACACAGAGCAGTTTCTCAGAAAGCTTCTTTCCAGTTTTGAACGGAAGATATTTCCTTTCTCACCATAGCCCTCTATGGGCTTCCAAATATCCCTTTGCCACTTCCACAAGAACAGCCTTAGCGAAAGGCTTCTTGAAGGGAAAGATGTAACTCTGTGAGATGAATTAACAGAACACAGAGCAGTTTGTCAGAAAGCTTCTTTCCAGTTTTGAACGGAAGATATTTCCTTTTTCACCATAGCCCTCTATGGGCTTCCAAATATCCCTTTGCCAATTCCACAACAACAGCCTTAGCGAAAGGCGTCTTCAAGGGAAAGATGTAACTCTTTAAGATGAATTAACAGAACACAGAGCAGTTTCTCAGAAAGCTTCTTTCCAGTTTTGAACGGAAGATATTTCCTTTTTCACCATAGCCCTCTATGGGCTTCCAAATATCCCTTTGCCAATTCCACAAGAACAGCCTTAGCGAAAGGCTTCTTGAAGGGAAAGATGTAACGCTGTGAGATGAATTAACAGAACACAGAGCAGTTTCTCAGAAAGCTTCTTTCCAGTTTTGAACGGAAGATATTTCCTTTTTCACCATAGCCCTCTATGGGCTTCCAAATATCCCTTTGCCAATTCCACAAGAACAGCCTTAGCGAAAGGCTTCTTGAAGGGAAAGGTGTAACTCTGTGAGATGAATTAACAGAACACAGAGCAGTTTCTCAGAAAGCTTCTTTCCAGTTTTGAACGGAAGATATTTCCTTTTTCACCATAGCCCTCTATGGGCTTCCAAATATCCCTTTGCCAATTCCACAAGAACAGCCTTAGCGAAAGGCTTCTTGAAGGGAAAGATGTAACTCTGTGAGATGAATTAACAGAACACAGAGCAGTTTCTCAGAAAGCTTCTTTCCAGTTTTGAACGGAAGATATTTCCTTTTTCACCATAGCCCTCTATGGGCTTCCAAATATCCCTTTGCCAATTCCACAAGAACAGCCTTAGCGAAAGGCTTCTTGAAGGGAAAGATGTAACTCTGTGAGATGAATTAACAGAACACAGAGCAGTTTCTCAGAAAGCTTCTTTCCAGTTTTGAACGGAAGATATTTCCTTTTTCACCATAGCCCTCTATGGGCTTCCAAATATTCCTTTGCCAATTCCACAAGAACAGCCTTAGCGAAAGGCTTCTTGAAGGGAAAGATGTAACTCTGTGAGATGAATTAACAGAACACAGAGCAGTTTCTCAGAAAGCTTCCTTCCAGTTTTGAACGGAAGATATTTCCTTTTTCACCATAGCCCTCTATGGGCTTCCAAATATCCCTTTGCCAATCGCACAAGAACAGCCTTAGTTAAGGTTTCTTGAAGGGAAAGATGTAACTCTGTGAGATGAATTAAGACAACACAGAGCAGTTTCTCAGAAAGCTTCTTTCCAGTTTTGAACGGAAGATATTTCCTTTTTCACCATAGCCCTCTAGGGGGTTCCAAATATCCCTTTGCCAATTCCACAAGAACAGCCTTACCGAAAGGCTTCTTGAAGGGAAAGATGTAACTCTGTGAGATGAATTAACAGTACACAGAGCAGTTTCTCAGAAAGCTTTTTCCAGTTTTGAACGGAAGATATTTCCTTTTTCACCATAGCCCTCTATGGGCTTCCAAATATCCCTTTGCCAATTCCACAAGAACAGCCTTAGCGAAAGGCTTCTTGAAGGGAAAGATGTACCTCTGTGAGATGAATTAACAGAACACGGAGCAGTTTCTCACAAAGCTTGTTTCCAGTTTTGAATGGAAGATATTTCCTTTTTCACCGTAGCCCTCTACGGGCTTCCAAATATCCCTTTGCCAATTCCACAAGGACAGCCTTATCGAAAGGCTTCTTGAAGGGAAAGATGTAACTCTGTTAGATGATTTAACAGAACACAGAGCAGTTTCTCAGAAAGCTTCTTTCCAGTTTTGAACGGAAGATATTTCGTTTTTCAAAATACCCCTCTAAGGGCTTCCAAATATCCCGTTGCCAATTCCACAAGAACAGCCTTAGCGAATGGCTTCTTCAAGGGAAAGATGTAACTCTGTGAGATGAATTAACAGAACACAGAGCAGTTTCTCAGAAACCTTCTTTCCAGTTTTGAACGGAAGATATTTCCTTTTTCACCATAGCCCTCTATGGGCTTCCAAATATCCCTTTGCCAATTCCACAAGAACAGCCTTAGCAAAAGGCTTCTTGAAGGGTAAGATGTAACTCTGTGAGATAAATTAACAGAACACAGAGCAGTTTCTCAGAAAGCTTCTTTCCAGTTTTGAACGGGAGATATTTCCTTTTTACCATAGCCCTCTATGGGCTTCCAAATATCCCTTTGCCAATTCCACAAGAACAGCCTTAGCGAAAGGCTTCTTGAAGGGAAAGGTGTAACTCTGTGAGATGAATTAACAGAACACAGAGCAGTTTCTCAGAAAGCTTCTTTCCAGTTTTGAACGGAAGATATTTACTTTTTCACCATAGCCCTCTATGGGCTTCCAAATATCCCTTTGCCAATTCCACAAAAACAGCCTTAGCGAAAGGCTTCTTGAAGGGAAAGATGTAACTCTGTGAGATGAATTAACAGAACACAGAGCAGTTTCTCAGAGAGCTTCTTTCCAGTTTTGAACGGAAGATATTTCCTTTTTCACCCTAGCCCTCTATGGGCTTCCAAATATCCCTTTGCCAATTCCACAAGAACAGCCTTAGAGAAAGGCTTCTTGAAGGGAAAGATGTAACTCTGTGAGATGAATTAACAGAACACAGAGCAGTTTCTCAGAAAGCTTCTTTCCAGTTTTGAACGGAAGATATTTCCTTTTTCACCATAGCCCTCTATGGGCTTCCAAATATCCCTTTGCCAATTCCACAAGAATAGCCTTAGCGAAAGGCTTCTTGAAGGGAAAGATGTAACTCTGTGAGATGTATTTACAGAACATAGAAGAGTTTCTCAGAAAGCTTCTTTCCAGTTTTGAACGGAAGATATTTCCTTTTTCACCATAGCCCTCTATGGGCTTGCAAATATCCCTTTGCCAATTCCACAAGGACAGCCTTAGCGAAAAGCTTCTTGAAGGGAAGGATGTAACTCTGTGAGATGAATTAACAGAACACAGAGCAGTTTCTCAGAAAGCTTCTTTCCAGTTTTCAACGGAAGATATTTCCTTTTTCACCATAGCCCTCTATGGGCTTCCAAATATCCCTTTGCCAATTCCACAAGAACAGCCTTAGCGAAAGGCTTCTTGAAGGGAAAGATGTAACTCTGTGAGATGAATTAACAGAACAAAGAGCAGTTTCTCAGAAAGCTTCTTTCCAGTTTTGAACGGAAGATATTTCCTTTTTCACCATAGCCCTCTATGGGCTTCCAAATATCCCTTTGCCAATTCCACAAGAACAGCCTTAGCGAAAGGCTTCTTGAAGGGAAAGATGTAACTCTGTGAGATGAATTAACAGAACACAGTGCAGTTTCTCAGAAAGCTTCTTTCCAGTTTTGAACGGAAGATATTTCCTTTTTCACCATAGCCCTCTATGGGCTTCCAAATATCCCTTTGCCAATTCCACAAGAACAGCCTTAGCGAAAGGCTTCTTGAAGGGAAAGATGTAACTCTGTGAGATGAATTAACAGAACACAGAGTAGTTTCTCAGAAAGCTTCTTTCCAGTTTTGAACGGAAGATATTTCCTTTTTCACCATAGCCCTCTATGGGCTTCCAAATATCCCTTTGCCAATTCCACAAGAACAGCCTTAGCGAAAGGCTTCTTGAAGGGAAAGATGTAACTCTGTGAGATGAATTAACAGAACACAGAGCAGTTTCTCAGAAAGCTTCTTTCCAGTTTTCAACGGAAGATATTTCTTTTTTCACCATAGCCCTCTATGGGATTCCAAATATCCCTTTGCCAACTCCACAAGAACAGCCTTAGCGAAAGGCTTCTTGAAGGGAAAGATGTAACTCTCTGAGATGAATGAACAGAACACAGAGCAGTTTCTCAGAAAGCTTCTTTCCAGTTTTGAACGGAAGATAATGCCTTTTTCACCATAGCCCTCTATGGGCTTCCAAATATCCCTTTTCCAATTCCACAAGAACAGCCTTAGCGAAAGGCTTCTTGAAGGGAAAGATGTAACTCTGTGAGATGAATTAAAAGAACACAGAGCAGTTTCTGAGAAAGCTTCTTTCCAGTTTTGAACGGAAGATATTTCCTTTTTCACCATAGCCCTCTATGGGCTTCTAAATATCCCTTTGCCAATCGCACAAGAACAGCCTTAGTTAAGGTTTCTTGAAGGGAAAGATGTAACTCTGTGAGATGAATTAAGACAACACAGAGCAGTTTCTCAGAAAGCTTCTTTCCAGTTTTGAACGGAAGATATTTCGTTTTTCAAAATAACCCTCTAAGGGCTTCCAAATATCCCGTTGCCAATTCCACAAGAACAGCCTTAGCGAATGGCTTCTTCAAGGGAAAGATGTAACTCTGTGAGATGAATTAACAGAACACAGAGCAGTTTCTCAGAAAGCTTCTTTCCAGTTTTGAACGGAAGATATTTCCTTTTTCACCATAGCCCTCTGTGGGTTTCCAAATATCCCTTTGCCAATTCCACAAGAACAGCCTTAGCGAAAGGCTTCTTGAAGGGAAAGATGTAACTCTGTGAGATGAATTAACAGAACACAGAGCAGTTTCTCAGAAAGCTTCTTTCCAGTTTTGAACGGAAGATATTTCCTTTTTCACCATAGCCCTCTATGGGCTTCCAAATATCCCTTTGCCAATTCCACAAGAACAGCCTTAGCGAAAGGCTTCTTGAAGGGAAAGATGTAACTCTGTGAGATGAATTAACAGAACACAGATCAGTTTCTCAGAAACCTTCTTTCCAGTTTTGAACGGAAGATATTTCCTTTTTCACCATAGCCCTCTATGGGCTTCCAAATATCCCTTTGCCAATTCCACAAGAACAGCCTTAGCAAAAGGCTTCTTGAAGGGTAAGATGTAACTCTGTGAGATAAATTAACAGAACACAGAGCAGTTTCTCAGAAAGCTTCTTTCCAGTTTTGAACGGGAGATATTTCCTTTTTACCATAGCCCTCTATGGGCTTCCAAATATCCCTTTGCCAATTCCACAAGAACAGCCTTAGCGAAAGGCTTCTTGAAGGGAAAGGTGTAACTCTGTGAGATGAATTAACAGAACACAGAGCAGTTTCTCAGAAAGCTTCTTTCCAGTTTTGAACGGAAGATATTTACTTTTTCACCATAGCCCTCTATGGGCTTCCAAATATCCCTTTGCCAATTCCACAAAAAGAGCCTTAGCGAAAGGCTTCTTGAAGGGAAAGATGTAACTCTGTGAGATGAATTAACAGAACACAGAGCAGTTTCTCAGAGAGCTTCTTTCCATTTTTGAACGGAAGATATTTCCTTTTTCACCCTAGCCCTCTATGGGCTTCCAAATATCCCTTTGCCAATTCCACAAGAACAGCCTTAGCGAAATTCTTCTTGAAGGGAAAGATGTAACTCTGTGAGATGAATTAACAGAACACAGAGCAGTTTCTCAGAAAGCTTCTTTCCAGTTTTGAACGGAAGATATTTCCTTTTTCACCATAGCTCTCTATGGGCTTCCAAATATCCCTTTGCCAATTCCACAAGAACAGCCTTAGCGAAAGGCTTCTTGAAGGGAAAGATGTAACTCTGTGAGATGAATTAACAGAACACAGAGCAGTTTCTCAGAAAGCTTCTTTCCAGTTTTGAACGGAAGATATTTCCTTTTTCACCATAGCCCTCTATGGGCTTCCAAATATCCCTTTGCCAATTCCACAAGAACAGCCTTAGCGAAAGGCTTCTTGAAGGGAAAGATGTAACGCTGTGAGATGAATTAACAGAACACAGAGCAGTTTCTCAGAAAGCTTCTTTCCAGTTTTGAACGGAAGATATTTCCTTTTTCACCATAACCCTCTATGGGCTTCCAAATATCCCTTTGCCAATTCTACAAGAACAGCCTTAGCGAAAGGCTTCTTGAAGGGAAAGATGTAACTCTGTGAGATGAATTAACAGAACACAGAGCAGTTTCTCAGAAAGCTTCTTTCCAGTTTTGAACGGAAGATATTTCCTTTTTCACCATAGCCCTCTATGGGCTTCCAAATATCCCTTTGCCAATTCCGCAAGAACAGCCTTAGCGAAAGGCTTCTTGAAGGGAAAGATGTAACTCTGTGAGATGAATTAACAGAACACAGAGCAGTTTCTCAGAAAGCTTCTTTCCAGTTTTGAACGGAAGATATTTCCTTTTTCACCATAGCCCTCTATGGGCTTCCAAATATCCCTTTGCCAATTCCACAAGAACAGCCTCAGCGAAAGGCTTCTTGAAGTTTAAGATGTAACTCTGTGAGATAAATTAACAGAACACAGAGCAGTTTCTCAGAAAGCTTCTTTCCAGTTTTGAACGGAAGATATTTCCTTTTTACCATAGCCCTCTATGGGCTTCCAAATATCCCTTTGCCAATTCCACAAGAACAGCCTTAGCGAAAGGCTTCTTGAAGGGCAAGATGTAACTCTGTGAGATGAATTAACAGAACACAGGGCAGTTTCTTAGAAAGCTTCTTTCCAGTTTTGAACGGAAGATATTTCCTTTTTCACCGTAGCCCTCTATGGGCTTCCAAATATCCCTTTGCCAATTCCACAAGAATAGCATTAGCGAAAGGCTTCTTGAAGGGAAAGATGTAACTCTGTGAGATGAATTAACAGAACACAGAGCAGTTTCTCAGAAAGCTTCTTTCCAGTTTTCAACGGAAGATATTTCCTTTTTCACCATAGCCCTCTATGGGCTTCCAAATATCCCTTTGCCAATTCCACAAGAACAGCCTTAGCGAAAGGCTTCTTGAAGGGAAAGATGTAACTCTGTCAGATGAATTAACAGAACAAAGAGCAGTTTCTCAGAAAGCTTCTTTCCAGTTTTGAACGGAAGATATTTCCTTTTTCACCATAGCCCTCTATGGGCTTCCAAATATCGCTTTGCCAATTCCACAAGAACAGCCTTAGCGAAAGGCTTCTTGAAGGGAAAGATGTAACTCTGTGAGATGAATTTACAGAACATAGAATAGTTTCTCAGAAAGCTTCTTTCCAGTTTTGAACGGAAGATATTTCCTTTTTCACCATAGCCCTCTATGGGCTTCCAAATATCCCTTTGCCAATTCCACAAGAACAGCCTTAGCGAAAGGCTTCTTGAAGGGAAAGATGTAACTCTGTGAGATGAATTAACAGAACAAAGAGCAGTTTCTCAGAAAGCTTCTTTCCAGTTTTGAACGGAAGATATTTCCTTTTTCACCATAGCCCTCTATGGGCTTCCAAATATCCCTTTGCCAATTCCACAAGAACAGCCTTAGCGAAAGGCTTCTTGAAGGGAAAGATGTAACTCTGTTAGATGAATTAACAGAACACAGAGCAGTTTCTCAGAAAGCTTCTTTCCAGTTTCGAACGGAAGATATTTCCTTTTTCACCATAGCCCTCTATGGGCTTCCAAATATCCCTTTGCCAATTCCACAAGAACAGCCTTAGCGAAAGGCTTCTTGAAGGGAAAGATGTAACTCTGTGAGATGAATTAACAGAACACAGAGCAGTTTCTCAGAAAGCTTCTTTCCAGTTTTGAACTTAAGATACTTCCTTTTTCACATAGCCCTCTATGGGCTTCCAAATATCCCTTTGCCAATTGCACAAGAACAGCCTTAGCGAAAGGCTTCTTGAAGGGAAAGTTGTAACACTGTGAGATGAATTAACAGAACACAGAGCAGTTTCTCAGAAAGCTTCTTTCCAGTTTTGAACGGAAGATATTTCCTTTTTCACCATAGCCCTCTATGGGCTTCCAAATATCCCTTTGCCAATTGCACAAGAACAGCCTTAGCGAAAGGCTTCTTGAAGGGAAAGATGTAACACTGTGAGATGAATTAACAGAACACAGAGCAGTTTCTCAGAAAGCTTCTTTCCAGTTTTGAACAGAAGATATTTCCTTTTTCACCATAGCCCTCTATGGGCTTCCAAATATCCCTTTGCCAATTCCACAAGAACAGCCTTAGCGAAAGTCTTCTTGAAGGGAAAGATGTAACTCTGTGAGATGAATTAACAGAACACAGAGCAGTTTCTCAGAAAGCTTCTTTCCAGTTTTGAACGGAAGATATTTCCTTTTTCACCATAGCCCTCTATGGGCTTCCAAATATCCCTTTGCCAATTCCACAAGAACAGCCTTAGCGAAAGGCTTCTTGAAGGGAAAGATGTAACTCTGTGAGATGAATTAACAGAACACAGAGCAGTTTCTCAGAAAGCTTCTTTCCAGTTTTGAACGGAAGATATTTCCTTTTTCACCATAGCCCTCTATGGGCTTCCAAATATCCCTTTGCCAATTCCACAAGAACAGCCTTAGCGAAAGGCTTCTTCAAGGGAAAGATGTAACTCTGTGAGGTGAATTAACAGACCACAGGGCAGTTTCTCAGAAAGCTTCTTTCCAGTTTTGAACGGAAGATATTTCCTTTTTCACCATAGCCCTCTATGGGCTTCCAAATATCCCTTTGCCAATTCCACAAGAACAGCCTTAGCGAAAGGCTTCTTGAAGGGAAAGATGTAACTCTGTGAGATGAATTAACAGAACACAGAGCAGTTTCTCAGAAAGCTTCTTTCCAGTTTTGAACGGAAGATATTCCTTTCTCACCATAGCCCTCTATGGGCTTCCAAATATCCCTTTGCCACTTCCACAAGAACAGCCTTAGCGAAAGGCTTCTTGAAGGGAAAGATGTAACTCTGTGAGATGAATTAACAGAACACAGAGCAGTTTCTCAGAAAGCTTCTTTCCAGTTTTGAACGGAAGATATTTCCTTTTTCACCATAGCCCTCTATGGGCTTCCAAATATCCCTTTGCCAATTCCACAACAACAGCCTTAGCGAAAGGCGTCTTCAAGGGAAAGATGTAACTCTTTAAGATGAATTAACAGAACACAGAGCAGTTTCTCAGAAAGCTTCTTTCCAGTTTTGAACGGAAGATATTTCCTTTTTCACCATAGCCCTCTATGGGCTTCCAAATATCCCTTTGCCAATTCCACAAGAACAGCCTTAGCGAAAGGCTTCTTGAAGGGAAAGATGTAACGCTGTGAGATGAATTAACAGAACACAGAGCAGTTTCTCAGAAAGCTTCTTTCCAGTTTTGAACGGAAGATATTTCCTTTTTCACCATAGCCCTCTATGGGCTTCCAAATATCCCTTTGCCAATTCCACAAGAACAGCCTTAGCGAAAGGCTTCTTGAAGGGAAAGGTGTAACTCTGTGAGATGAATTAACAGAACACAGAGCAGTTTCTCAGAAAGCTTCTTTCCAGTTTTGAACGGAAGATATTTCCTTTTTCACCATAGCCCTCTATGGGCTTCCAAATATCCCTTTGCCAATTCCACAAGAACAGCCTTAGCGAAAGGCTTCTTGAAGGGAAAGATGTAACTCTGTGAGATGAATTAACAGAACACAGAGCAGTTTCTCAGAAAGCTTCTTTCCAGTTTTGAACGGAAGATATTTCCTTTTTCACCATAGCCCTCTAAGGGCTTCGAAATATCCCTTTGCCAATTCCACAAGAACAGCCTTAGCGATAGGCTTCTTCAAGGGAAAGATGTAACTCTGTGAGATGAATTAACAGAACACAGAGCAGTTTCTCGGAAAGCTTCTTTCCAGTTTTGAACGGAAGATATTTCCTTTTTCACCATAGCCCTCTATGGGCTTCCAAATATCCCTTTGCCAATTCCACAAGAACAGCCTTAGCGAAAGGCTTCTTGAAGGGAAAGATGTAACTCTGTGAGATGAATTAACAGAACAAAGAGCAGTTTCTCAGAAAGCTTCTTTCCAGTTTTCAAAGGAAGATATTTCCTTTTTCACCATAGCCCTCTATGGGCTTCCAAATATCCCTTTGCCAATTCCACAAGAACAGCCTTAGCGAAAGTCTTCTTGAAGGGAAAGATGTAACTCTGTTAGATGAATTAACAGAACACAGAGCAGTTTCTCAGAAAGCTTCTTTCCAGTTTTGAACGGAAGATATTTCCTTTTTCACCATAGCCCTCTATGGGCTTCCGAATATCCCTTTGCCAATTCCACAAGAACAGCCTTAGCGAAAGGCTTCTTGAAGGGAAAGATGTAACTCTGTGAGATGAATTAACAGAACACAGAGCAGTTTCTCAGAAAGCTTCTTTCCAGTTTTGAACTGAAGATACTTCCTTTTTCACATAGCCCTCTATGGGCTTCCAAATATCCCTTTGCCAATTCCACAAGAACAGCCTTACCGAAAGGCTTCTTGAAGGGAAAGATGTAACTCTGTGAGATGAATTAACAGAACACAGAGCAGTTTCTCAGAAAGCTTCTTTCCAGTTTTGAACGGAAGCTATTTCCTTTTTCACCATAGCCCTCTATGGGCTTCCAAATATCCCTTTGCCAATTCCACAAGAACAGCCTTAGCGAAAGGCTTCTTGAAGGGAAAGATGTAACTCTGTGAGATGAATTAACAGAACACAGAGCAGTTTCTCAGAAAGCTTCTTTCCAGATTTGAACGGAAGATATTTCCTTTTTCACCATAGCCCTCTATGGGCTTCCAAATATCCCTTTGCCAATTCCACAAGAACAGCCTTAGCGAAAGGCTTCTTGAAGGGAAAGATGTAACTCTGTGAGATGAATTAACAGACCACAGAGCAGTTTCTCAGAAACCTTCTTTCCAGTTTTGAACGGAAGATATTTACTTTTTCACCATAGCCCTCTATGGGCTTCCAAATATCCCCTTGCCAATTCCACAAGAACAGCCTTAGCGAAAGGCTTCTTGAAGGGAAAGATGTAACTCTCTGAGATGAATGAACAGAACACAGAGCAGTTTCTCAGAAAGCTCCTTTCCAGTTTTGAACGGAAGATAATTCCTTTTTCACCATAGCCCTCTATGGGCTTCCAAATATCCCTTTGCCAATTGCACAAGAACAGCCTTAGCGAAAGGCTTCTTGAAGGGAAAGATGTAACACTGTGAGATGAATTAACAGAACACAGAGCAGTTTCTCAGAAAGCTTCTTTCCAGTTTTGAACGGAAGATATTTCCTTTTTCACCATAGCCCTCTATGGGCTTCCAAATATCCCTTTGCCAATTCCACAAGAACAGCCTTAGCGAAAGGCTTCTTGAAGGGAAAGATGTAACTCTGTGAGATGAATTAACAGAACACAGAGCAGTTTCTCAGAAAGCTTCTTTCCAGTTTTGAACGGAAGATATTTCCTTTTTCACCATAGCCCTCTATGGGCTTCCAAATATCCCTTTGCCAATTCCACAAGAACAGCCTTAGCGAAAGGCTTCTTGAAGGAAAAGATGTAACTCTGTGAGATGAATTAACAGAACACAGAGCAGTTTCTCAGAAAGCTTCTTTCCAGTTTTGAACGGAAGATATTTCCTTTTTCACCATAGCCCTCTATGGGCTTCCAAATATCCCTTTGCCAATTCCACAAGAACAGCCTTAGCGAAAGGCTTCTTGAAGGGAAAGATGTAACTCTGTGAGGTGAATTAACAGAACACAGAGCAGTTTTTCAGAAAGCTTTTTCCAGTTTTGAACGGAAGATATTTCCTTTTTCACCATATCCCTCTATGGGCTTCCAAATATCCCTTTGCCAATTCCACAAGAACAGCCTTAGCGAAAGGCTTCTTGAAGGGAAAGATGTAACTCTGTGAGATAAATTTACAGAACATATAACAGTTTCTCAGAAAGCTTCTTTCCAGTTTTGAACGGAAGATATTTCCTTTTTCACCATAGCCCTCTATGGGCTTAAAAATATCCCTTTGCCAATTCCACAAGAACAGCCTTAGCGAAAGGCTTCTTGAAGGGAAAGATGTAACTCTGTGAGATGAATTAACAGAACACAGAGCAGTTTCTCAGAAAGCTTCTTTCCAGTTTTGAACGGAAGATATTTCCTTTTTCACCATAGCCCTCTATGGGCTTCCAAATATCCCTTTGCCAATTCCACAAGAACAGCCTTAGCGAAAGGCTTCTTGAAGGGAAAGATGTAACTCTGTGAGATGAATTAACAGAACACACAGCAGTTTCTCAGAAAGCTTCTTTCCAGTTTTGAACGGAAGATATTTCCTTTTTCACCATAGCCCTCTATGGGCTTCCAAATATCCCTTTGCCAATTCCACAAGAACAGCCTTAGCGAAAGGCTTCTTCAAGGGAAAGATGTAACTCTGTGAGGTGAATTAACAGAACACAGGGCAGTTTCTCAGAAAGCTTCTTTCCAGTTTTGAACGGAAGATATTTCCTTTTTCACCATAGCCCTCTATGGGCTTCCAAATATCACTTTGCCAATTCCACAAGAACAGCCTTAGCGAAAGGCTTCTTGAAGGGAAAGATGTAACTCTGTGAGATGAATTAACAGAACACAGAGCAGTTTCTCAGAAAGCTTCTTTCCAGTTTTGAACGGAAGATATTTCCTTTCTCACCATACCCCTCTATGGGCTTCCAAATATCCCTTTGCCACTTCCACAAGAACAGCCTTAGCGAAAGGCTTCTTGAAGGGAAAGATGTAACTCTGTGAGATGAATTAACAGAACACAGAGCAGTTTCTCAGAAAGGTTCTTTCCAGTTTTGAACGGAAGATATTTCCTTTTTCACCATAGCCCTCTATGGGCTTCCAAATATCCCTTTGCCAATTCCACAAGAACAGCCTTAGCGAAAGGCTTCTTGAAGGGAAAGATGTAACGCTGTGAGATGAATTAACAGAACACAGAGCAGTTTCTCAGAAAGCTTCTTTCCAGTTTTGAACGGAAGATATTTCCTTTTTCACCATAGCCCTCTATGGGCTTCCAAATATCGCTTTGCCAATTCCACAAGAACAGCCATAGCGAAAGGCTTCTTGAAGGGAAAGATGTAACTCTGTGAGATGAATTAACAGAACACAGAGCAGTTTCTCAGAAAGCTTCTTTCCAGTTTTGAACTGAAGATACTTCCTTTTTCACATAGCCCTCTATGGGCTTCCAAATATCCCTTTGCCAATTGCACAAGAACAGCCTTAGCGAAAGGCTTCTTGAAGGGAAAGATGTAACACTGTGAGATGAATTAACAGAACACGGAGCAGTTTCTCAGAAAGCTTCTTTCCAGTTTTGAACGGAAGATATTTCCTTTTTCACCATAGCCCTCTATGGGCTTCCAAATATCCCTTTGCCAATTCCACAAGAACAGCCTTACCGAAAGGCTTCTTGAAGGGAAAGATGTAACTCTGTGAGATGAATTAACAGAACACAGAGCAGTTTCTCAGAAAGCTTCTTTCCAGTTTTGAACGGAAGCTATTTCCTTTTTCACCATAGCCCTCTATGGGCTTCCAAATATCCCTTTGCCAATTCCACAAGAACAGCCTTAGCGAAAGGCTTCTTGAAGGGAAAGATGTAACTCTGTGAGATGAATTAACAGAACACAGAGCAGTTTCTCAGAAAGCTTCTTTCCAGATTTGAACGGAAGATATTTCCTTTTTCACCATAGCCCTCTATGGGCTTCCAAATATCCCTTTGCCAATTCCACAAGAACAGCCTTAGCGAAAGGCTTCTTGAAGGGAAAGATGTAACTCTGTGAGATGAATTAACAGAACACAGAGCAGTTTCTCAGAAACCTTCTTTCCAGTTTTGAACGGAAGATATTACCTTTTTCACCATAGCCCTCTATGGGCTTCCAAATATCCCTTTGCCAATTCCACAAGAACAGCCTTAGCGAAAGGCTTCTTGAAGGGAAAGATGTAACTCTCTGAGATGAATGAACAGAACACAGAGCAGTTTCTCAGAAAGCTCCTTTCCAGTTTTGAACGGAAGATAATTCCTTTTTCACCATAGCCCTCTATGGGCTTCCAAATATCCCTTTGCCAATTGCACAAGAACAGCCTTAGCGAAAGGCTTCTTGAAGGGAAAGATGTAACACTGTGAGATGAATTAACAGAACACAGAGCAGTTTCTCAGAAAGCTTCTTTCCAGTTTTGAACGGAAGATATTTCCTTTTTCACCATAGCCCTCTATGGGCTTCCAAATATCCCTTTGCCAATTCCACAAGAACAGCCTTAGCGAAAGGCTTCTTGAAGGGAAAGATGTAACTCTGTGAGATGAATTAACAGAACACAGAGCAGTTTCTCAGAAAGCTTCTTTCCAGTTTTGAACGGAAGATATTTCCTTTTTCACCATAGCCCTCTATGGGCTTCCAAATATCCCTTTGCCAATTCCACAAGAACAGCTTTAGCGAAAGGCTTCTTGAAGGAAAAGATGTAACTCTGTGAGATGAATTAACAGAACACAGAGCAGTTTCTCAGAAAGCTTCTTTCCAGTTTTGAACGGAAGATATTTCCTTTTTCACCATAGCCCTCTATGGGCTTCCAAATATCCCTTTGCCAATTCCACAAGAACAGCCTTAGCGAAAGGCTTCTTGAAGGGAAAGATGTAACTCTGTGAGGTGAATTAACAGAACACAGAGCAGTTTTTCAGAAAGCTTTTTCCAGTTTTGAACGGAAGATATTTCCTTTTTCACCATATCCCTCTATGGGCTTCCAAATATCCCTTTGCCAATTCCACAAGAACAGCCTTAGCGAAAGGCTTCTTGAAGGGAAAGATGTAACTCTGTGAGATAAATTTACAGAACATATAACAGTTTCTCAGAAAGCTTCTTTCCAGTTTTGAACGGAAGATATTTCCTTTTTCACCATAGCCCTCTATGGGCTTAAAAATATCCCTTTGCCAATTCCACAAGAACAGCCTTAGCGAAAGGCTTCTTGAAGGGAAAGATGTAACTCTGTGAGATGAATTAACAGAACACAGAGCAGTTTCTCAGAAAGCTTCTTTCCAGTTTTGAACGGAAGATATTTCCTTTTTCACCATAGCCCTCTATGGGCTTCCAAATATCCCTTTGCCAATTCCACAAGAACAGCCTTAGCGAAAGGCTTCTTGAAGGGAAAGATGTAACTCTGTGAGATGAATTAACAGAACACACAGCAGTTTCTCAGAAAGCTTCTTTCCAGTTTTGAACGGAAGATATTTCCTTTTTCACCATAGCCCTCTATGGGCTTCCAAATATCCCTTTGCCAATTCCACAAGAACAGCCTTAGCGAAAGGCTTCTTCAAGGGAAAGATGTAACTCTGTGAGGTGAATTAACAGAACACAGGGCAGTTTCTCAGAAAGCTTCTTTCCAGTTTTGAACGGAAGATATTTCCTTTTTCACCATAGCCCTCTATGGGCTTCCAAATATCACTTTGCCAATTCCACAAGAACAGCCTTAGCGAAAGGCTTCTTGAAGGGAAAGATGTAACTCTGTGAGATGAATTAACAGAACACAGAGCAGTTTCTCAGAAAGCTTCTTTCCAGTTTTGAACGGAAGATATTTCCTTTCTCACCATACCCCTCTATGGGCTTCCAAATATCCCTTTGCCACTTCCACAAGAACAGCCTTAGCGAAAGGCTTCTTGAAGGGAAAGATGTAACTCTGTGAGATGAATTAACAGAACACAGAGCAGTTTCTCAGAAAGCTTCTTTCCAGTTTTGAACGGAAGATATTTCCTTTTTCACCATAGCCCTCTATGGGCTTCCAAATATCCCTTTGCCAATTCCCCAAGAACAGCCTTAGAGAAAGGCTTCTTGAAGGGAAAGATGTAACTCTGTGAGATGAATTAACAGAACACAGAGCAGTTTCTCAGAAAGCTTCTTTCCAGTTTTGAACGAAAGATATTTCCTTTTTCACCATAGCCCTCTATGGGCTTGCAAATATCCATTTGCCAATTCCACAAGGACAGCCTTAGCGAAAAGCTTCTTGAAGGGAAGGATGTAACTCTGTGAGATGAATTAACAGAACACAGAGCAGTTTCTCAGAAAGCTTCTTTCCAGTTTTCAACGGAAGATATTTCCTTTTTCACCATAGCCCTCTATGGGCTTCCAAATATCCCTTTGCCAATTCCACAAGAACAGCCTTAGCGAAAGGCTTCTTGAAGGGAAAGATGTAACTCTGTGAGATGAATTAACAGAACAAAGAGCAGTTTCTCAGAAAGCTTCTTTCCAGTTTTGAACGGAAGATATTTCCTTTTTCACCATAGCCCTCTATGGGCTTCCAAATATCCCTTTGCCAATTCCACAAGAACAGACTTAGCGAAAGGCTTCTTGAAGGGAAAGATGTAACTCTGTGAGATGAATTAACAGAACACAGAGCAGTTTCTCAGAAAGCTTCTTTCCAGTTTTGAACGGAAGATATTTCCTTTTTCACCATAGCCCTCTATGGGCTTCCAAATATCCCTTTGCCAATTCCACAAGAACAGCCTTAGCGAAAGGCTTCTTGAAGGGAAAGATGTAACTCTGTGAGATAAATTAACAGAACACACAGCAGTTTCTCAGAAAGCTTCTTTCCAGTTTTGAACGGAAGATATTTCCTTTTTCACCATAGCCCTCTATGGGCTTCCAAATATCCCTTTGCCAATTCCACAAGAACAGCCTTAGCGAAAGGCTTCTTGAAGGGCACGATGTAACTCTGTGAGATGAATTAACAGAACACAGAGCAGTTTCTCAGAAAGCTTCTTTTCAGTTTTGAACGGAAGATATTTCCTTTTTCACCATAGCCCTCTATGGGCTTCCAAATATCCCTTTGCCAATTGCACAAGAACAGCCTTAGCGAAAAGCTTCTTGATGGGAAAGATGTAACACTGTGAGATGAATTAACAGAACACAGAGCAGTTTCTCAGAAAGCTTCTTTCCAGTTTTGAACGGAAGATATTTCCTTTTTCACCATAGCCCTCTATGGGCTTCCAAATATTCCTTTGCCAATTCCACAAGAACAGCCTTAGCGAAAGGCTTCTTGAAGGGAAAGATGTAACTCTGTGAGATGAATTAACAGAACACAGAGCAGTTTCTCAGAAAGCTTCCTTCCAGTTTTGAACGGAAGATATTTCCTTTTTCACCATAGCCCTCTATGGGCTTCCAAATATCCCTTTGCCAATTCCACAAGAACAGCCTCAGCGAAAGGCTTCTTGAAGGTTAAGATGTAACTCTGTGAGATAAATTAACAGAACACAGAGCAGTTTCTCAGAAAGCGTCTTTCCAGTTTTGAACGGAAGATATTTCCTTTTTACCATAGCCCTCTATGGGCTTCCAAATATCCCTTTTCCAATTCCACAAGAACAGCCTTAGCGAAAGGCTTCTTGAAGGGAAAGATGTAACTCTGTGAGATGAATTAACAGAACACAGAGCAGTTTCTCAGAAAGCTTCTTTCCAGTTTTGAACGGAAGATATTTCCTTTTTCACCATAGCCCTCTATGGGATTCCAAATATCCCTTTGCCAATTCCACAAGAATAGCCTTAGCGAAAGGCTTCTTGAAGGGAAAGATGTAACTCTGTGAGATGAATTTACAGAACATAGAAGAGTTTCTCAGAAAGCTTCTTTCCAGTTTTGAACGGGAGATATTTCCTTTTTCACCATAGCCCTCTATGGGCTTCCAAATATCCCTTTGCCAATTCCAAAAGAACAGCCTTAGCGAAAGGCTTCTTGAAGGGAAAGATGTAACTCTGTGAGATGAATTAACAGAACAAAGAGCAGTTTCTCAGAAAGCTTCTTTCCAGTTTTGAACGGAAGATATTTCCTTTTTCACCATAGCCCTCTATGGGCTTCCAAATATCCCTTTGCCAATTCCACAAGAACAGCCTTAGCGAAAGGCTTCTTGAAGGGAAAGATGTAACTCTGTGAGATGAATTAACAGAACACAGAGCAGTTTCTCAGAAAGCTTCTTTCCAGTTTTCAAAGGAAGGTATTTCCTTTTTCACCATAGCCCTCTATGGGCTTGCAAATATCCCTTTGCCAATTCCACAAGGACAGCCTTAGCGAAAGGCTTCTTGAAGGGAAGGATGTAACTCTGTGAGATGAATTAACAGAACACAGAGCAGTTTCTCAGAAAGCTTCTTTCCAGTTTTCAACGGAAGATATTTCCTTTTTCACCATAGCCCTCTATGGGCTTCCAAATATCCCTTTGCCAATTCCACAAGAACAGCCTTAGCGAAAGGCTTCTTGAAGGGAAAGATGTAACTCTGTGAGATGAATTAACAGAACACAGAGCAGTTTCTCAGAAAGCTTCTTTCCAGTTTTGAACGGAAGATATTTCCTTTTTCACCATAGCCCTCTATGGGTTTCCAAATATCCCTTTGCCAATTCCACAAGAACAGCCTCAGCGAAAGGCTTCTTGAAGGTTAAGATGTAACTCTGTGAGATAAATTAACAGAACACAGAGCAGTTTCTCAGAAAGCTTCTTTCCAGTTTTGAACGGAAGATATTTCCTTTTTACCATAGCCCTCTATGGGCTTCCAAATATCCCTTTGCCAATTCCACAAGAACAGCCTTAGCGAAAGGCTTCTTGAAGGGAAAGATGTAACTCTGTGAGATGAATTAACAGAACACAGAGCAGTTTCTCAGAAAGCTTCTTTCCAGTTTTGAACGGAAGATATTTCCTTTTTCACCATAGCCCTCTATGGGCTTCCAAATATCCCTTTGCCAATTAAACAAGAATAGCCTTAGCGAAAGGCTTCTTGAAGGGAAAGATGTAACTCTGTGAGATGAATTTACAGAACATAGAAGAGTTTCTCAGAAAGCTTCTTTCCAGTTTTGAACGGAAGATATTTCCTTTTTCACCATAGCCCTCTATGGGCTTGCAAATATCCCTTTGCCAATTCCACAAGGACAGCCTTAGCGAAAAGCTTCTTGAAGGGAAGGATGTAACTCTGTGAGATGAATTAACAGAACACAGAGCAGTTTCTCAGAAAGCTTTTTCCAGTTTTGAACGGAAGATATTTCCTTTTTCACCATAGCCCTCTATGGGCTTCCAAATATCCCTTTGCCAATTCCACAAGAACAGCCTTAGCGAAAGGCTTCTTGAAGGGAAAGATGTAACTCTGTGAGATGAATTAACAGAACAAAGAGCAGTTTCTCAGAAAGCTTCTTTCCAGTTTTGAACGGAAGATATTTCCTTTTTCACCATAGCCCTCTATGGGCTTCCAAATATCCCTTTGCCAATTCCACAAGAACAGCCTTAGCGAAAGGCTTCTTGAAGGGAAAGATGTAACTCTGTGAGATGAATTAACAGAACACAGTGCAGTTTCTCAGAAAGCTTCTTTCCAGTTTTGAACGGAAGATATTTCCTTTTTCACCATAGCCCTCTATGGGCTTCCAAATATCCCTTTGCCAATTCCACAAGAACAGCCTTAGCGAAAGGCTTCTTGAAGGGAAAGATGTAACTCTGTGAGATGAATTAACAGAACACAGAGCAGTTTCTCAGAAAGCTTCTTTCCAGTTTTGAACGGAAGATATTTCCTTTTTCACCATAGCCCTCTATGGGCTTCCAAATATCCCTTTGCCAATTCCACAAGAACAGCCTTAGCGAAAGGCTTCTTGAAGGGAAAGATGTAACTCTGTGAGATGAATTAAGACAACACAGAGCAGTTTCTCAGAAAGCTTCTTTCCAGTTTTGAACGGAAGATATTTCCTTTTTCACCATAGCCCTCTAGGGGCTTCCAAATATCCCTTTGCCAATTCCACAAGAACAGCCTTACCGAAAGGCTTCTTGAAGGGAAAGATGTAACTCTGTGAGATGAATTAACAGTACACAGAGCAGTTTCTCAGAAAGCTTTTTCCAGTTTTGAACGGAAGATATTTCCTTTTTCACCATAGCCCTCTATGGGCTTCCAAATATCCCTTTGCCAATTCCACAAGAACAGCCTTAGCGAAAGGCTTCTTGAAGGGAAAGATGTACCTCTGTGAGATGAATTAACAGAACACGGAGCAGTTTCTCACAAAGCTTGTTTCCAGTTTTGAATGGAAGATATTTCCTTTTTCACCGTAGCCCTCTATGGGCTTCCAAATATCCCTTTGCCAATTCCACAAGGACAGACTTAGCGAAAGGCTTCTTGAAGGGAAAGATGTAACTCTGTTAGATGATTTAACAGAACACAGAGCAGTTTCTCAGAAAGCTTCTTTCCAGTTTTGAACGGAAGATATTTCGTTTTTCAAAATAACCCTCTAAGGGCTTCCAAATATCCCGTTGCCAATTCCACAAGAACAGCCTTAGCGAATGGCTTCTTCAAGGGAAAGATGTAACTCTGTGAGATGAATTAACAGAACACAGAGCAGTTTCTCAGAAAGCTTCTTTCCAGTTTTGAACGGAAGATATTTCCTTTTTCACCATAGCCCTCTGTGGGTTTCCAAATATCCCTTTGCCAATTCCACAAGAACAGCCTTAGCGAAAGGCTTCTTGAAGGGAAAGATGTAACTCTGTGAGATGAATTAACAGAACACAGAGCAGTTTCTCAGAAAGCTTCTTTCCAGTTTTGAACGGAAGATATTTCCTTTTTCACCATAGACCTCTATGGGCTTCCAAATATCCCTTTGCCAATTCCACAAGAACAGCCTTAGCGAAAGGCTTCTTGAAGGGAAAGATGTAACGCTGTGAGATGAATTAACAGAACACAGAGCAGTTTCTCAGAAAGCTTCTTTCCAGTTTTGAACGGAAGATATTTCCTTTTTCACCATAGCCCTCTATGGGCTTCCAAATATCCCTTTGCCAATTCCACAAGAACAGCCTTAGCGAAAGGCTTCTTGAAGGGAAATATGTAACTCTGTGAGATGAATTAACAGAACACAGATCAGTTTCTCAGAAACCTTCTTTCCAGTTTTGAACGGAAGATATTTCCTTTTTCACCATAGCCCTCTATGGGCTTCCAAATATCCCTTTGCCAATTCCACAAGAACAGCCTTAGCAAAAGGCTTCTTGAAGGGTAAGATGTAACTCTGTGAGATAAATTAACAGAACACAGAGCAGTTTCTCAGAAAGCTTCTTTCCAGTTTTGAACGGGAGATATTTCCTTTTTACCATAGCCCTCTATGGGCTTCCAAATATCCCTTTGCCAATTCCACAAGAACAGCCTTAGCGAAAGGCTTCTTGAAGGGAAAGGTAACTCTGTGAGATGAATTAACAGAACACAGAGCAGTTTCTCAGAAAGCTTCTTTCCAGTTTTGAACGGAAGATATTTACTTTTTCACCATAGCCCTCTATGGGCTTCCAAATATCCCTTTGCCAATTCCACAAAAACAGCCTTAGCGAAAGGCTTCTTGAAGGGAAAGATGTAACTCTGTGAGATGAATTAACAGAACACAGAGCAGTTTCTCAGAGAGCTTCTTTCCAGTTTTGAACGGAAGATATTTCCTTTTTCACCCTAGCCCTCTATGGGCTTCCAAATATCCCTTTGCCAATTCCACAAGAACAGCCTTAGCGAAATTCTTCTTGAAGGGAAAGATGTAACTCTGTGAGATGAATTAACAGAACACAGAGCAGTTTCTCAGAAAGCTTCTTTCCAGTTTTGAACGGAAGATATTTCCTTTTTCACCATAGCTCTCTATGGGCTTCCAAATATCCCTTTGCCAATTCCACAAGAACAGCCTTAGCGAAAGGCTTCTTGAAGGGAAAGATGTAACTCTGTGAGATGAATTAACAGAACACAGAGCAGTTTCTCAGAAAGCTTCTTTCCAGTTTTGAACGGAAGATATTTCCTTTTTCACCATAGCCCTCTATGGGCTTCCAAATATCCCTTTGCCAATTCCACAAGAACAGCCTTAGCGAAAGGCTTCTTGAAGGGAAAGATGTAACGCTGTGAGATGAATTAACAGAACACAGAGCAGTTTCTCAGAAAGCTTCTTTCCAGTTTTGAACGGAAGATATTTCCTTTTTCACCATAACCCTCTATGGGCTTCCAAATATCCCTTTGCCAATTCTACAAGAACAGCCTTAGCGAAAGGCTTCTTGAAGGGAAAGATGTAACTCTGTGAGATGAATTAACAGAACACAGAGCAGTTTCTCAGAAAGCTTCTTTCCAGTTTTGAACGGAAGATATTTCCTTTTTCACCATAGCCCTCTATGGGCTTCCAAATATCCCTTTGCCAATTCCGCAAGAACAGCCTTAGCGAAAGGCTTCTTGAAGGGAAAGATGTAACTCTGTGAGATGAATTAACAGAACACAGAGCAGTTTCTCAGAAAGCTTCTTTCCAGTTTTGAACGGAAGATATTTCCTTTTTCACCATAGCCCTCTATGGGCTTCCAAATATCCCTTTGCCAATTCCACAAGAACAGCCTCAGCGAAAGGCTTCTTGAAGTTTAAGATGTAACTCTGTGAGATAAATTAACAGAACACAGAGCAGTTTCTCAGAAAGCTTCTTTCCAGTTTTGAACGGAAGATATTTCCTTTTTACCATAGCCCTCTATGGGCTTCCAAATATCCCTTTGCCAATTCCACAAGAACAGCCTTAGCGAAAGGCTTCTTGAAGGGCAAGATGTAACTCTGTGAGATGAATTAACAGAACACAGAGCAGTTTCTTAGAAAGCTTCTTTCCAGTTTTGAACGGAAGATATTTCCTTTTTCACCGTAGCCCTCTATGGGCTTCCAAATATCCCTTTGCCAATTCCACAAGAATAGCATTAGCAAAAGGCTTCTTGAAGGGAAAGATGTAACTCTGTGAGATGAATTAACAGAACACAGAGCAGTTTCTCAGAAAGCTTCTTTCCAGTTTTGAACGGAAGATATTTCCTTTTTCACCATAGCCCTCTATGGGCTTCCAAATATCCCTTTGCCAATTCCACAAGAACAGCCTTAGCGAAAGGCTTCTTGAAGGGAAAGATGTAACTCTGTCAGATGAATTAACAGAACAAAGAGCAGTTTCTCAGAAAGCTTCTTTCCAGTTTTGAACGGAAGATATTTCCTTTTTCACCATAGCCCTCTATGGGCTTCCAAATATCGCTTTGCCAATTCCACAAGAACAGCCTTAGCGAAAGGCTTCTTGAAGGGAAAGATGTAACTCTGTGAGATGAATTTACAGAACATAGAATAGTTTATCAGAAAGCTTCTTTCCAGTTTTGAACGGAAGATATTTCCTTTTTCACCATAGCCCTCTATGGGCTTCCAAATATCCCTTTGCCAATTCCACAAGAACAGCCTTAGCGAAAGGCTTCTTGAAGGGAAAGATGCAACTCTGTGAGATGAATTAACAGAACAAAGAGCAGTTTCTCAGAAAGCTTCTTTCCAGTTTTCAAAGGAAGATATTTCCTTTTTCACCATAGCCCTCTATGGGCTTCCAAATATCCCTTTGCCAATTCCACAAGAACAGCCTTAGCGAAAGGCTTCTTGAAGGGAAAGATGTAACTCTGTGAGATGAATTAACAGAACACAGAGCAGTTTCTCAGAAAGCTTCTTTTCAGTTTTGAACGGAAGATATTTCCTTTTTCACCATAGCCCTCTATGGGCTTCCAAATATCCCTTTGCCAATTCCACAAGAACAGCCTTAGCGAAAGGCTTCTTGAAGGGAAAGATGTAACTCTGTGAGATGAATTAACAGAACACACAGCAGTTTCTCAGAAAGCTTCTTTCCAGATTTGAACGGAAGATATTTCCTTTTTCACCATAGCCCTCTATGGGCTTCCAAATATCCCTTTGCCAATTCCACAAGAACAGCCTTAGCGAAAGGCTTCTTGAAGGGAAAGATGTAACTCTGTGAGATGAATTAACAGAACACAGAGCAGTTTCTCAGAAAGCTTCTTTCCAGTTTTCAACGGAAGATATTTCTTTTTTCACCATAGCCCTCTATGGGATTCCAAATATCCCTTTGCCAACTCCACAAGAACAGCCTTAGCGAAAGGCTTCTTGAAGGGAAAGATGTAACTCTCTGAGATGAATGAACAGAACACAGAGCAGTTTCTCAGAAAGCTTCTTTCCAGTTTTGAACGGAAGATAATTCCTTTTTCACCATAGCCCTCTATGGGCTTCCAAATATCCCTTTTCCAACTCCACAAGAACAGCCTTAGCGAAAGGCTTCTTGAAGGGAAAGATGTAACTCTGTGAGATGAATTAAAAGAACACAGAGCAGTTTCTGAGAAAGCTTCTTTCCAGTTTTGAACGGAAGATATTTCCTTTTTCACCATAGCCCTCTATGGGCTTCCAAATATCCCTTTGCCAATTCCACAAAAACAGCCTTAGCGAAAGGCTTCTTGAAGGGAAAGATGTAACTCTGTGAGATGAATTAACAGAACACAGAGCAGTTTCTCAGAGAGCTTCTTTCCAGTTTTGAACGGAAGATATTTCCTTTTTCACCCTAGACCTCTATGGGCTTCCAAATATCCCTTTGCCAATTCCACAAGAACAGCCTTAGCGAAATTCTTCTTGAAGGGAAAGATGTAACTCTGTGAGATGAATTAACAGAACACAGAGCAGTTTCTCAGAAAGCTTCTTTCCAGTTTTGAACGGAAGATATTTCCTTTTTCACCATAGCTCTCTATGGGCTTCCAAATATCCCTTTGCCAATTCCACAAGAACAGCCTTAGCGAAAGGCTTCTTGAAGGGAAAGATGTAACTCTGTGAGATGAATTAACAGAACACAGAGCAGTTTCTCAGAAAGCTTCTTTCCAGTTTTGAACGGAAGATATTTCCTTTTTCACCATAGCCCTCTATGGGCTTCCAAATATCCCTTTGCCAATTCCACAAGAACAGCCTTAGCGAAAGGCTTCTTGAAGGGAAAGATGTAACGCTGTGAGATGAATTAACAGAACACAGAGCAGTTTCTCAGAAAGCTTCTTTCCAGTTTTGAACGGAAGATATTTCCTTTTTCACCAGAACCCTCTATGGGCTTCCAAATATCCCTTTGCCAATTCTACAAGAACAGCCTTAGCGAAAGGCTTCTTGAAGGGAAAGATGTAACTCTGTGAGATGAATTAACAGAACAAAGAGCAGTTTCTCAGAAAGCTTCTTTCCAGTTTTGAACGGAAGATATTTCCTTTTTCACCATAGCCCTCTATGGGCTTCCAAATATCCCTTTGCCAATTCCGCAAGAACAGCCTTAGCGAAAGGCTTCTTGAAGGGAAAGATGTAACTCTGTGAGATGAATTAACAGAACACAGAGCAGTTTCTCAGAAAGCTTCTTTCCAGTTTTGAACGGAAGATATTTCCTTTTTCACCATAGCCCTCTATGGGCTTCCAAATATCCCTTTGCCAATTCCACAAGAACAGCCTTAGCGAAAGGCTTCTTGAAGTTTAAGATGTAACTCTGTGAGATAAATTAACAGAACACAGAGCAGTTTCTCAGAAAGCTTCTTTCCAGTTTTGAACGGAAGATATTTCCTTTTTACCATAGCCCTCTATGGGCTTCCAAATATCCCTTTGCCAATTCCACAAGAACAGCCTTAGCGAAAGGCTTCTTGAAGGGCAAGATGTAACTCTGTGAGATGAATTAACAGAACACAGAGCAGTTTCTTAGACAGCTTCTTTCCAGTTTTGAACGGAAGATATTTCCTTTTTCACCGTAGCCCTCTATGGGCTTCCAAATATCCCTTTGCCAATTCCACAAGAATAGCATTAGCGAAAGGCTTCTTGAAGGGAAAGATGTAACTCTGTGAGATGAATTAACAGAACACAGAGCAGTTTCTCAGAAAGCTTCTTTCCAGTTTTCAACGGAAGATATTTCCTTTTTCACCATAGCCCTCTATGGGCTTCCAAATATCCCTTTGCCAATTCCACAAGAACAGCCTTAGCGAAAGGCTTCTTGAAGGGAAAGATGTAACTCTGTCAGATGAATTAAAAGAACAAAGAGCAGTTTCTCAGAAAGCTTCTTTCCAGTTTTGAACGGAAGATATTTCCTTTTTCACCATAGCCCTCTATGGGCTTCCAAATATCGCTTTGCCAATTCCACAAGAACAGCCTTAGCGAAAGGCTTCTTGAAGGGAAAGATGTAACTCTGTGAGATGAATTTACAGAACATAGAATAGTTTCTCAGAAAGCTTCTTTCCAGTTTTGAACGGAAGATATTTCCTTTTTCACCATAGCCCTCTATGGGCTTCCAAATATCCCTTTGCAAATTCCACAAGAACAGCCTTAGCGAAAGGCTTCTTGAAGGGAAAGATGCAACTCTGTGAGATGAATTAACAGAACAAAGAGCAGTTTCTCAGAAAGCTTCTTTCCAGTTTTCAAAGGAAGATATTTCCTTTTTCACCATAGCCCTCTATGGGCTTCCAAATATCCCTTTGCCAATTCCACAAGAACAGCCTTAGCGAAAGGCTTCTTGAAGGGAAAGATGTAACTCTGTGAGATGAATTAACAGAACACAGAGCAGTTTCTCAGAAAGCTTCTTTCCAGTTTTGAACGGAAGATATTTCCTTTTTCACCATAGCCCTCTATGGGCTTCCAAATATCCCTTTGCCAATTCCACAAGAACAGCCTTAGCGAAAGGCTTCTTGAAGGGAAAGATGTAACTCTGTGAGATGAATTAACAGAACACACAGCAGTTTCTCAGAAAGCTTCTTTCCAGATTTGAACGGAAGATATTTCCTTTTTCACCATAGCCCTCTATGGGCTTCCAAATATCCCTTTGCCAATTCCACAAGAACAGCCTTAGCGAAAGGCTTCTTGAAGGGAAAGATGTAACTCTGTGAGATGAATTAACAGAACACAGAGCAGTTTCTCAGAAAGCTTCTTTCCAGTTTTCAACGGAAGATATTTCTTTTTTCACCATATCCCTCTATGGGATTCCAAATATCCCTTTGCCAACTCCACAAGAACAGCCTTAGCGAAAGGCTTCTTGAAGGGAAAGATGTAACTCTCTGAGATGAATGAACAGAACACAGAGCAGTTTCTCAGAAAGCTTCTTTCCAGTTTTGAACGGAAGATAATTCCTTTTTCACCATAGCCCTCTAAGGGCTTCCAAATATCCCTTTTCCAATTCCACAAGAACAGCCTTAGCGAAAGGCTTCTTGAAGGGAAAGATGTAACTCTGTGAGATGAATTAAAAGAACACAGAGCAGTTTCTGAGAAAGCTTCTTTCCAGTTTTGAACGGAAGATATTTCCTTTTTCACCATAGCCCTCTATGGGCTTCTAAATATCCCTTTGCCAATCGCACAAGAACAGCCTTAGTTAAGGTTTCTTGAAGGGAAAGATGTAACTCTGTGAGATGAATTAAGACAACACAGAGCAGTTTCTCAGAAAGCTTCTTTCCAGTTTTGAACGGAAGATATTTCCTTTTTCACCATAGCCCTCTAGGGGCTTCCAAATATCCCTTTGCCAATTCCACAAGAACAGCCTTACCGAAAGGCTTCTTGAAGGGAAAGATGTAACTCTGTGAGATGAATTAACATTACACAGAGCAGTTTCTCAGAAAGCTTTTTCCAGTTTTGAACGGAAGATATTTCCTTTTTCACCATAGCCCTCTATGGGCTTCCAAATATCCCTTTGCCAATTCCACAAGAACAGCCTTAGCGAAAGGCTTCTTGAAGGGAAAGATGTACCTCTGTGAGATGAATTAACAGAACACGGAGCAGTTTCTCACAAAGCTTGTTTCCAGTTTTGAATGGAAGATATTTCCTTTTTCACCGTAGCCCTCTATGGGCTTCCAAATATCCCTTTGCCAATTCCACAAGGACAGCCTTAGCGAAAGGCTTCTTGAAGGGAAAGATGTAACTCTGTTAGATGATTTAACAGAACACAGAGCAGTTTCTCAGAAAGCTTCTTTCCAGTTTTGAACGGAAGATATTTCGTTTTTCAAAATAACCCTCTAAGGGCTTCCAAATATCCCGTTGCCAATTCCACAAGAACAGCCTTAGCGAATGGCTTCTTCAAGGGAAAGATGTAACTCTGTGAGATGAATTAACAGAACGCAGAGCAGTTTCTCAGAAAGCTTCTTTCCAGTTTTGAACGGAAGATATTTCCTTTTTCACCATAGCCCTCTGTGGGTTTCCAAATATCCCTTTGCCAATTCCACAAGAACAGCCTTAGCGAAAGGCTTCTTGAAGGGAAAGATGTAACTCTGTGAGATGAATTAACAGAACACAGAGCAGTTTCTCAGAAAGCTTCTTTCCAGTTTTGAACGGAAGATATTTCCTTTTTCACCATAGCCCTCTATGGGCTTCCAAATATCCCTTTGCCAATTCCACAAGAACAGCCTTAGCGAAAGGCTTCTTGAAGGGAAAGATGTAACGCTGTGAGATGAATTAACAGAACACAGAGCAGTTTCTCAGAAAGCTTCTTTCCAGTTTTGAACGGAAGATATTTCCTTTTTCACCATAGCCCTCTATGGGCTTCCAAATATCCCTTTGCCAATTCCACAAGAACAGCCTTAGCGAAAGGCTTCTTGAAGGGAAAGATGTAACTCTGTGAGATGAATTAACAGAACACAGATCAGTTTCTCAGAAACCTTCTTTCCAGTTTTGAACGGAAGATATTTCCTTTTTCACCATAGCCCTCTATGGGCTTCCAAATATCCCTTTGCCAATTCCACAAGAACAGCCTTAGCAAAAGGCTTCTTGAAGGGTAAGATGTAACTCTGTGAGATAAATTAACAGAACACAGAGCAGTTTCTCAGAAAGCTTCTTTCCAGTTTTGAACGGGAGATATTTCCTTTTTACCATAGCCCTCTATGGGCTTCCAAATATCCCTTTGCCAATTCCACAAGAACAGCCTTAGCGAAAGGCTTCTTGAAGGGAAAGGTGTAACTCTGTGAGATGAATTAACAGAACACAGAGCAGTTTCTCAGAAAGCTTCTTTCCAGTTTTGAACGGAAGATATTTACTTTTTCACCATAGCCCTCTATGGGCTTCCAAATATCCCTTTGCCAATTCCACAAAAACAGCCTTAGCGAAAGGCTTCTTGAAGGGAAAGATGTAACTCTGTGAGATGAATTAACAGAACACAGAGCAGTTTCTCAGAGAGCTTCTTTCCAGTTTTGAACGGAAGATATTTCCTTTTTCACCCTAGCCCTCTATGGGCTTCCAAATATCCCTTTGCCAATTCCACAAGAACAGCCTTAGCGAAATTCTTCTTGAAGGGAAAGATGTAACTCTGTGAGATGAATTAACAGAACACAGAGCAGTTTCTCAGAAAGCTTCTTTCCAGTTTTGAACGGAAGATATTTCCTTTTTCACCATAGCTCTCTATGGGCTTCCAAATATCCCTTTGCCAATTCCACAAGAACAGCCTTAGCGAAAGGCTTCTTGAAGGGAAAGATGTAACTCTGTGAGATGAATTAACAGAACACAGAGCAGTTTCTCAGAAAGCTTCTTTCCAGTTTTGAATGGAAGATATTTCCTTTTTCACCATAGCCCTCTATGGGCTTCCAAATATCCCTTTGCCAATTCCACAAGAACAGCCTTAGCGAAAGGCTTCTTGAAGGGAAAGATGTAACGCTGTGAGATGAATTAACAGAACACAGAGCAGTTTCTCAGAAAGCTTCTTTCCAGTTTTGAACGGAAGATATTTCCTTTTTCACCATAACCCTCTATGGGTTTCCAAATATCCCTTTGCCAATTCTACAAGAACAGCCTTAGCGAAAGGCTTCTTGAAGGGAAAGATGTAACTCTGTGAGATGAATTAACAGAACACAGAGCAGTTTCTCAGAAAGCTTCTTTCCAGTTTTGAACGGAAGATATTTCCTTTTTCACCATAGCCCTCTATGGGCTTCCAAATATCCCTTTGCCAATTCCGCAAGAACAGCCTTAGCGAAAGGCTTCTTGAAGGGAAAGATGTAACTCTGTGAGATGAATTAACAGAACACAGAGCAGTTTCTCAGAAAGCTTCTTTCCAGTTTTGAACGGAAGATATTTCCTTTTTCACCATAGCCCTCTATGGGCTTCCAAATATCCCTTTGCCAATTCCACAAGAACAGCCTCAGCGAAAGGCTTCTTGAAGTTTAAGATGTAACTCTGTGAGATAAATTAACAGAACACAGAGCAGTTTCTCAGAAAGCTTCTTTCCAGTTTTGAACGGAAGATATTTCCTTTTTACCATAGCCCTCTATGGGCTTCCAAATATCCCTTTGCCAATTCCACAAGAACAGCCTTAGCGAAAGGCTTCTTGAAGGGCAAGATGTAACTCTGTGAGATGAATTAACAGAAGACAGAGCAGTTTCTTAGAAAGCTTCTTTCCAGTTTTGAACGGAAGATATTTCCTTTTTCACCGTAGCCCTCTATGGGCTTCCAAATATCCCTTTGCCAATTCCACAAGAATAGCATTAGCGAACGGCTTCTTGAAGGGAAAGATGTAACTCTGTGAGATGAATTAACAGAACACAGAGCAGTTTCTCAGAAAGCTTCTTTCCAGTTTTCAACGGAAGATATTTCCTTTTTCACCATAGCCCTCTATGGGCTTCCAAATATCCCTTTGCCAATTCCACAAGAACAGCCTTAGCGAAAGGCTTCTTGAAGGGAAAGATGTAACTCTGTCAGATGAATTAACAGAACAAAGAGCAGTTTCTCAGAAAGCTTCTTTCCAGTTTTGAACGGAAGATATTTCCTTTTTCACCATAGCCCTCTATGGGCTTCCAAATATCGCTTTGCCAATTCCACAAGAACAGCCTTAGCGAAAGGCTTCTTGAAGGGAAAGATGTAACTCTGTGAGATGAATTTACAGAACATAGAATAGTTTCTCAGAAAGCTTCTTTCCAGTTTTGAACGGAAGATATTTCCTTTTTCACCATAGCCCTCTATGGGCTTCCAAATATCCCTTTGCCAATTGCACAAGAACAGCCTTAGCGAAAGGCTTCTTGAATGGAAAGATGTAACTCTGTGAGATGAATTAACAGAACACAGAGCAGTTTCTCAGAAAGCTTCTTTACAGTTTTCAAAGGAAGATATTTCCTTTTTCACCATAGCCCTCCATGGGCTTCCAAATATCCCTTTGCCAATTCCACAAGAACAGCCTTAGCGAAAGGCTTCTTGAAGGGAAAGATGTAACTCTGTTAGATGAATTAACAGAACACAGAGCAGTTTCTCAGAAAGCTTCTTTCCAGTTTCGAACGGAAGATATTTCCTTTTTCACCATAGCCCTCTATGGGCTTCCAAATATCCCTTTGCCAATTCCACAAGAACAGCCTTAGCGAAAGGCTTCTTGAAGGGAAAGATGTAACTCTGTGAGATGAATTAACAGAACACAGAGCAGTTTCTCAGAAAGCTTCTTTCCAGTTTTGAACTGAAGATACTTCCTTTTTCACATAGCCCTCTATGGGCTTCCAAATATCCCTTTGCCAATTGCACAAGAACAGCCTTAGCGAAAGGCTTCTTGAAGGGAAAGTTGTAACACTGTGAGATGAATTAACAGAACACAGAGCAGTTTCTCAGAAAGCTTCTTTCCAGTTTTGAACGGAAGATATTTCCTTTTTCACCATAGCCCTCTATGGGCTTCCAAATATCCCTTTGCCAATTGCACAAGAACAGCCTTAGCGAAAGGCTTCTTGAAGGGAAAGATGTAACACTGTGAGATGAATTAACAGAACACAGAGCAGTTTCTCAGAAAGCTTCTTTCCAGTTTTGAACAGAAGATATTTCCTTTTTCACCATAGCCCTCTATGGGCTTCCAAATATCCCTTTGCCAATTCCACCAGAACAGCCTTAGCGAAAGTCTTCTTGAAGGGAAAGATGTAACTCTGTGAGATGAATTAACAGAACACAGAGCAGTTTCTCAGAAAGCTTCTTTCCAGTTTTGAACGGAAGATATTTCCTTTTTCACCATAGCCCTCTATGGGCTTCCAAATATCCCTTTGCCAATTCCACAAGAACAGCCTTAGCGAAAGGCTTCTTGAAGGGAAAGATGTAACTCTGTGAGATGAATTAACAGAACACAGAGCAGTTTCTCAGAAAGCTTCTTTCCAGTTTTGAACGGAAGATATTTCCTTTTTCACCATAGCCCTCTATGGGCTTCCAAATATCCCTTTGCCAATTCCACAAGAACAGCCTTAGCGAAAGGCTTCTTCAAGGGAAAGATGTAACTCTGTGAGGTGAATTAACAGACCACAGGGCAGTTTCTCAGAAAGCTTCTTTCCAGTTTTGAACGGAAGATATTTCCTTTTTCACCATAGCCCTCTATGGGCTTCCAAATATCCCTTTGCCAATTCCACAAGAACAGCCTTAGCGAAAGGCTTCTTGAAGGGAAAGATGTAACTCTGTGAGATGAATTAACAGAACACAGAGCAGTTTCTCAGAAAGCTTCTTTACAGTTTTGAACGGAAGATATTTCCTTTCTCACCATAGCCCTCTATGGGCTTCCAAATATCCCTTTGCCACTTCCACAAGAACAGCCTTAGCGAAAGGCTTCTTCAAGGGAAAGATGTAACTCTGTGAGATGAATTAACAGAACACAGAGCAGTTTCTCAGAAAGCTTCTTTCCAGTTTTGAACGGAAGATATTTCCTTTTTCACCATAGCCCTCTATGGGCTTCCAAATATCCCTTTGCCAATTCCACAAGAACAGCCTCAGCGAAAGGCTTCTTGAAGTTTAAGATGTAACTCTGTGAGATAAATTAACAGAACACAGAGCAGTTTCTCAGAAAGCTTCTTTCCAGTTTTGAACGGAAGATATTTCCTTTTTACCATAGCCCTCTATGGGCTTCCAAATATCCCTTTGCCAATTCCACAAGAACAGCCTTAGCGAAAGGCTTCTTGAAGGGCAAGATGTAACTCTGTGAGATGAATTAACAGAAGACAGAGCAGTTTCTTAGAAAGCTTCTTTCCAGTTTTGAACGGAAGATATTTCCTTTTTCACCGTAGCCCTCTATGGGCTTCCAAATATCCCTTTGCCAATTCCACAAGAATAGCATTAGCGAACGGCTTCTTGAAGGGAAAGATGTAACTCTGTGAGATGAATTAACAGAACACAGAGCAGTTTCTCAGAAAGCTTCTTTCCAGTTTTCAACGGAAGATATTTCCTTTTTCACCATAGCCCTCTATGGGCTTCCAAATATCCCTTTGCCAATTCCACAAGAACAGCCTTAGCGAAAGGCTTCTTGAAGGGAAAGATGTAACTCTGTCAGATGAATTAACAGAACAAAGAGCAGTTTCTCAGAAAGCTTCTTTCCAGTTTTGAACGGAAGATATTTCCTTTTTCACCATAGCCCTCTATGGGCTTCCAAATATCGCTTTGCCAATTCCACAAGAACAGCCTTAGCGAAAGGCTTCTTGAAGGGAAAGATGTAACTCTGTGAGATGAATTTACAGAACATAGAATAGTTTCTCAGAAAGCTTCTTTCCAGTTTTGAACGGAAGATATTTCCTTTTTCACCATAGCCCTCTATGGGCTTCCAAATATCCCTTTGCCAATTGCACAAGAACAGCCTTAGCGAAAGGCTTCTTGAATGGAAAGATGTAACTCTGTGAGATGAATTAACAGAACACAGAGCAGTTTCTCAGAAAGCTTCTTTACAGTTTTCAAAGGAAGATATTTCCTTTTTCACCATAGCCCTCTATGGGCTTCCAAATATCCCTTTGCCAATTCCACAAGAACAGCCTTAGCGAAAGGCTTCTTGAAGGGAAAGATGTAACTCTGTTAGATGAATTAACAGAACACAGAGCAGTTTCTCAGAAAGCTTCTTTCCAGTTTCGAACGGAAGATATTTCCTTTTTCACCATAGCCCTCTATGGGCTTCCAAATATCCCTTTGCCAATTCCACAAGAACAGCCTTAGCGAAAGGCTTCTTGAAGGGAAAGATGTAACTCTGTGAGATGAATTAACAGAACACAGAGCAGTTTCTCAGAAAGCTTCTTTCCAGTTTTGAACTGAAGATACTTCCTTTTTCACATAGCCCTCTATGGGCTTCCAAATATCCCTTTGCCAATTGCACAAGAACAGCCTTAGCGAAAGGCTTCTTGAAGGGAAAGTTGTAACACTGTGAGATGAATTAACAGAACACAGAGCAGTTTCTCAGAAAGCTTCTTTCCAGTTTTGAACGGAAGATATTTCCTTTTTCACCATAGCCCTCTATGGGCTTCCAAATATCCCTTTGCCAATTGCACAAGAACAGCCTTAGCGAAAGGCTTCTTGAAGGGAAAGATGTAACACTGTGAGATGAATTAACAGAACACAGAGCAGTTTCTCAGAAAGCTTCTTTCCAGTTTTGAACAGAAGATATTTCCTTTTTCACCATAGCCCTCTAGGGGCTTCCAAATATCCCTTTGCCAATTCCACCAGAACAGCCTTAGCGAAAGTCTTCTTGAAGGGAAAGATGTAACTCTGTGAGATGAATTAACAGAACACAGAGCAGTTTCTCAGAAAGCTTCTTTCCAGTTTTGAACGGAAGATATTTCCTTTTTCACCATAGCCCTCTATGGGCTTCCAAATATCCCTTTGCCAATTCCACAAGAACAGCCTTAGCGAAAGGCTTCTTGAAGGGAAAGATGTAACTCTGTGAGATGAATTAACAGAACACAGAGCAGTTTCTCAGAAAGCTTCTTTCCAGTTTTGAACGGAAGATATTTCCTTTTTCACCATAGCCCTCTATGGGCTTCCAAATATCCCTTTGCCAATTCCACAAGAACAGCCTTAGCGAAAGGCTTCTTCAAGGGAAAGATGTAACTCTGTGAGGTGAATTAACAGACCACAGGGCAGTTTCTCAGAAAGCTTCTTTCCAGTTTTGAACGGAAGATATTTCCTTTTTCACCATAGCCCTCTATGGGCTTCCAAATATCCCTTTGCCAATTCCACAAGAACAGCCTTAGCGAAAGGCTTCTTGAAGGGAAAGATGTAACTCTGTGAGATGAATTAACAGAACACAGAGCAGTTTCTCAGAAAGCTTCTTTACAGTTTTGAACGGAAGATATTTCCTTTCTCACCATAGCCCTCTATGGGCTTCCAAATATCCCTTTGCCACTTCCACAAGAACAGCCTTAGCGAAAGGCTTCTTGAAGGGAAAGATGTAATTCTGTGAGATGAATTAACAGAACACAGAGCAGTTTCTCAGAAAGCTTCTTTCCAGTTTTGAACGGAAGATATTTCCTTTTTCACCATAGCCCTCTATGGGCTTCCAAATATCCCTTTGCCAATTCCACAACAACAGCCTTAGCGAAAGGCTTCTTGAAGGGAAAGATGTAACTCTGTGTGATGAATTAACAGAACACAGAGCAGTTTCTCAGAAAGCTTCTTTCCAGTTTTGAACGGAAGATATTTCCTTTTTCACCATAGCCCTCTATGGGCTTCCAAATATCCCTTTGCCAATTCCACAAGAACAGCCTTAGCGAAAGGCTTCTTGAAGGGAAAGATGTAACGCTGTGAGATGAATTAACAGAACACAGAGCAGTTTCTCAGAAAGCTTCTTTCCAGTTTTGAACGGAAGATATTTCCTTTTTCACCATAGCCCTCTATGGGCTTCCAAATATCCCTTTGCCAATTCCACAAGAACAGCCTTAGCGAAAGGCTTCTTGAAGGAAAAGGTGTAACTCTGTGAGATGAATTAACAGAACACAGAGCAGTTTCTCAGAAAGCTTCTTTCCAGTTTTGAACGGAAGATATTTCCTTTTTCACCATAGCCCTCTATGGGCTTCCAAATATCCCTTTGCCAATTCCACAAGAACAGCCTTAGCGAAAGGCTTCTTGAAGGGAAAGATGTAACTCTGTGAGATGAATTAACAGAACACAGAGCAGTTTCTCAGAAAGCTTCTTTCCAGTTTTGAACGGAAGATATTTCCTTTTTCACCATAGCCCTCTATGGGCTTCCAAATATCCCTTTGCCAATTCCACAAGAACAGCCTTAGCGAAAGGCTTCTTGAAGGGAAAGATGTAACTCTGTGAGATGAATTAACAGAACACAGAGCAGTTTCTCAAAAAGCTTCTTTCCAGTTTTGAACGGAAGATATTTCCTTTTTCACCATAGCCCTCTAAGGGCTTCCAAATATCCCTTTGCCAATTCCACAAGAACAGCCTTAGCGATAGGCTTCTTCAAGGGAAAGATGTAACTCTGTGAGATGAATTAACAGAACACAGAGCAGTTTCTCGGAAAGCTTCTTTCCAGTTTTGAACGGAAGATATTTCCTTTTTCACCATAGCCCTCTATGGGCTTCCAAATATCCCTTTGCCAATTCCACAAGAACAGCCTTAGCGAAAGGCTTCTTGAAGGGAAAGATGTAACTCTGTGAGATGAATTAACAGAACAAAGAGCAGTTTCTCAGAAAGCTTCTTTCCAGTTTTCAAAGGAAGATATTTCCTTTTTCACCATAGCCCTCTATGGGCTTCCAAATATCCCTTTGCCAATTCCACAAGAACAGCCTTAGCGAAAGTCTTCTTGAAGGGAAAGATGTAACTCTGTTAGATGAATTAACAGAACACAGAGCAGTTTCTCAGAAAGCTTCTTTCCAGTTTTGAACGGAAGATATTTCCTTTTTCACCATAGCCCTCTATGGGCTTCCAAATATCCCTTTGCCAATTCCACAAGAACAGCCTTAGCGAAAGGCTTCTTGAAGGGAAAGATGTAACTCTGTGAGATGAATTAACAGAACACAGAGCAGTTTCTCAGAAAGCTTCTTTCCAGTTTTGAACTGAAGATACTTCCTTTTTCACATAGCCCTCTATGGGCTTCCAAATATCCCTTTGCCAATTGCACAAGAACAGCCTTAGCGAAAGGCTTCTTGAAGGGAAAGATGTAACACTGTGAGATGAATTAACAGAACACGGAGCAGTTTCTCAGAAAGCTTCTTTCCAGTTTTGAACGGAAGATATTTCCTTTTTCACCATAGCCCTCTATGGGCTTCCAAATATCCCTTTGCCAATTCCACAAGAACAGCCTTACCGAAAGGCTTCTTGAAGGGAAAGATGTAACTCTGTGAGATGAATTAACAGAACACAGAGCAGTTTCTCAGAAAGCTTCTTTCCAGTTTTGAACGGAAGCTATTTCCTTTTTCACCATAGCCCTCTATGGGCTTCCAAATATCCCTTTGCCAATTCCACAAGAACAGCCTTAGCGAAAGGCTTCTTGAAGGGAAAGATGTAACTCTGTGAGATGAATTAACAGAACACAGAGCAGTTTCTCAGAAAGCTTCTTTCCAGATTTGAACGGAAGATATTTCCTTTTTCACCATAGCCCTCTATGGGCTTCCAAATATTCCTTTGCCAATTCCACAAGAACAGCCTTAGCGAAAGGCTTCTTGAAGGGAAAGATGTAACTCTGTGAGATGAATTAACAGAACACAGAGCAGTTTCTCAGAAACCTTCTTTCCAGTTTTGAACGGAAGATATTTCCTTTTTCACCATAGCCCTCTATGGTCTTCCAAATATCCCTTTGCCAATTCCACAAGAACAGCCTTAGCGAAAGGCTTCTTGAAGGGAAAGATGTAACTCTCTGAGATGAATGAACAGAACACAGAGCAGTTTCTCAGAAAGCTCCTTTCCAGTTTTGAACGGAAGATAATTCCTTTTTCACCATAGCCCTCTATGGGCTTCCAAATATCCCTTTGCCAATTGCACAAGAACAGCCTTAGCGAAAGGCTTCTTGAAGGGAAAGATGTAACACTGTGAGATGAATTAACAGAACACAGAGCAGTTTCTCAGAAAGCTTCTTTCCAGTTTTGAACGGAAGATATTTCCTTTTTCACCATAGCCCTCTATGGGCTTCCAAATATCCCTTTGCCAATTCCACAAGAACAGCCTTAGCGAAAGGCTTCTTGAAGGGAAAGATGTAACTCTGTGAGATGAATTAACAGAACACAGAGCAGTTTCTCAGAAAGCTTCTTTCCAGTTTTGAACGGAAGATATTTCCTTTTTCACCATAGCCCTCTATGGGCTTCCAAATATCCCTTTGCCAATTCCACAAGAACAGCCTTAGCGAAAGGCTTCTTGAAGGAAAAGATGTAACTCTGTGAGATGAATTAACAGAACACAGAGCAGTTTCTCAGAAAGCTTCTTTCCAGTTTTGAACGGAAGATATTTCCTTTTTCACCATAGCCCTCTATGGGCTTCCAAATATCCCTTTGCCAATTCCACAAGAACAGCCTTAGCGAAAGGCTTCTTGAAGGGAAAGATGTAACTCTGTGAGGTGAATTAACAGAACACAGAGCAGTTTTTCAGAAAGCTTTTTCCAGTTTTGAACGGAAGATATTTCCTTTTTCACCATATCCCTCTATGGGCTTCCAAATATCCCTTTGCCAATTCCACAAGAACAGCCTTAGCGAAAGGCTTCTTGAAGGGAAAGATGTAACTCTGTGAGATAAATTTACAGAACATAGAACAGTTTCTCAGAATGCTTCTTTCCAGTTTTGAACGGAAGATATTTCCTTTTTCACCATAGCCCTCTATGGGCTTAAAAATATCCCTTTGCCAATTCCACAAGAACAGCCTTAGCGAAAGGCTTCTTGAAGGGAAAGATGTAACTCTGTGAGATGAATTAACAGAACACAGAGCAGTTTCTCAGAAAGCTTCTTTCCAGTTTTGAACGGAAGATATTTCCTTTTTCACCATAGCCCTCTATGGGCTTCCAAATATCCCTTTGCCAATTCCACAAGAACAGCCTTAGCGAAAGGCTTCTTGAAGGGAAAGATGTAACTCTGTGAGATGAATTAACGGAACACACAGCAGTTTCTCAGAAAGCTTCTTTCCAGTTTTGAACGGAAGATATTTCCTTTTTCACCATAGCCCTCTATGGGCTTCCAAATATCCCTTTGCCAATTCCACAAGAACAGCCTTAGCGAAAGGCTTCTTCAAGGGAAAGATGTAACTCTGTGAGGTGAATTAACAGAACACAGGGCAGTTTCTCAGAAAGCTTCTTTCCAGTTTTGAACGGAAGATATTTCCTTTTTCACCATAGCCCTCTATGGGCTTCCAAATATCACTTTGCCAATTCCACAAGAACAGCCTTAGCGAAAGGCTTCTTGAAGGGAAAGATGTAACTCTGTGAGATGAATTAACAGAACACAGAGCAGTTTCTCAGAAAGCTTCTTTCCAGTTTTGAACGGAAGATATTTCCTTTCTCACCATACCCCTCTATGGGCTTCCAAATATCCCTTTGCCAATTCCCCAAGAACAGCCTTAGAGAAAGGCTTCTTGAAGGGAAAGATGTAACTCTGTGAGATGAATTAACAGAACACAGAGCAGTTTCTCAGAAAGCTTCTTTCCAGTTTTGAACGAAAGATATTTCCTTTTTCACCATAGCCCTCTATGGGCTTGCAAATATCCATTTGCCAATTCCACAAGCACAGCCTTAGCGAAAAGCTTCTTGAAGGGAAGGATGTAACTCTGTGAGATGAATTAACAGAACACAGAGCAGTTTCTCAGAAAGCTTCTTTCCAGTTTTCAACGGAAGATATTTCCTTTTTCACCATAGCCCTCTATGGGCTTCCAAATATCCCTTTGCCAATTCCACAAGAACAGCCTTAGCGAAAGGCTTCTTGAAGGGAAAGATGTAACTCTGTGAGATGAATTAACAGAACAAAGAGCAGTTTCTCAGAAAGCTTCTTTCCAGTTTTGAACGGAAGATATTTCCTTTTTCACCATAGCCCTCTATGGGCTTCCAAATATCCCTTTGCCAATTCCACAAGAACAGCCTTAGCGAAAGGCTTCTTGAAGGGAAAGATGTAACTCTGTGAGATGAATTAACAGAACACAGAGCAGTTTCTCAGAAAGCTTCTTTCCAGTTTTGAACGGAAGATATTTCCTTTTTCACCATAGCCCTCTATGGGCTTCCAAATATCCCTTTGCCAATTCCACAAGAACAGCCTTAGCGAAAGGCTTCTTGAAGGGAAAGATGTAACTCTGTGAGATAAATTAACAGAACACAGAGCAGTTTCTCAGAAAGCTTCTTTCCAGTTTTGAACGGAAGATATTTCCTTTTTCACCATAGCCCTCTATGGGCTTCCAAATATCCCTTTGCCAATTCCACAAGAACAGCCTTAGCGAAAGGCTTCTTGAAGGGCAAGATGTAACTCTGTGAGATGAATTAACAGAACACAGAGAAGTTTCTCAGAAAGCTTCTTTCCAGTTTTGAACGGAAGATATTTCCTTTTTCACCATAGCCCTCTATGGGCTTCCAAATATCCCTTTGCCAATTGCACAAGAACAGCCTTAGCGAAAAGCTTCTTGATGGGAAAGATGTAACACTGTGAGATGAATTAACAGAACACAGAGCAGTTTCTCAGAAAGCTTCTTTCCAGTTTTGAACGGAAGATATTTCCTTTTTCACCATAGCCCTCTATGGGCTTCCAAATATTCCTTTGCCAATTCCACAAGAACAGCCTTAGCGAAAGGCTTCTTGAAGGGAAAGATGTAACTCTGTGAGATGAATTAACAGAACACAGAGCAGTTTCTCAGAAAGCTTCCTTCCAGTTTTGAATGGAAGATATTTCCTTTTTCACCATAGCCCTCTATGGGCTTCCAAATATCCCTTTGCCAATTCCACAAGAACAGCCTCAGCGAAAGGCTTCTTGAAGGTTAAGATGTAACTCTGTGAGATAAATTAACAGAACACAGAGCAGTTTCTCAGAAAGCGTCTTTCCAGTTTTGAACGGAAGATATTTCCTTTTTACCATAGCCCTCTATGGGCTTCCAAATATCCCTTTTCCAATTCCACAAGAACAGCCTTAGCGAAAGGCTTCTTGAAGGGAAAGATGTAACTCTGTGAGATGAATTAACAGAACACAGAGCAGTTTCTCAGAAAGCTTCTTTCCAGTTTTGAACGGAAGATATTTCCTTTTTCACCATAGCCCTCTATGGGCTTCCAAATATCCCTTTGCCAATTCCACAAGAATAGCCTTAGCGAAAGGCTTCTTGAAGGGAAAGATGTAACTCTGTGAGATGAATTTACAGAACATAGAAGAGTTTCTCAGAAAGCTTCTTTCCAGTTTTGAACGGGAGATATTTCCTTTTTCACCATAGCCCTCTATGGGCTTCCAAATATCCCTTTGCCAATTCCAAAAGAACAGCCTTAGCGAAAGGCTTCTTGAAGGGAAAGATGTAACTCTGTGAGATGAATTAACAGAACAAAGAGCAGTTTCTCAGAAAGCTTCTTTCCAGTTTTGAACGGAAGATATTTCCTTTTTCACCATAGCCCTCTATGGGCTTCCAAATATCCCTTTGCCAATTCCACAAGAACAGCCTTAGCGAAAGGCTTCTTGAAGGGAAAGATGTAACTCTGTGAGATGAATTAACAGAACACAGAGCAGTTTCTCAGAAAGCTTCTTTCCAGTTTTCAAAGGAAGGTATTTCCTTTTTCACCATAGCCCTCTATGGGCTTCCAAATATCCCTTTGCCAATTCCACAAGAACAGCCTTAGTGAAAGGCTTCTTGAAGGGAAAGATGTAACTCTGTGAGATGAATTAACAGAACACAGAGCAGTTTCTCAGAAAGCTTCTTTCCAGTTTTGAACGGAAGATATTTCCTTTTTCACCATAGCCCTCTATGGGCTTCCAAATATCCCTTTGCCAATTCCACAAGAACAGCCTTAGCGAAAGGCTTCTTGAAGGGAAAGATGTAACTCTGTGTGATGAATTAACAGAACACAGAGCAGTTTCTCAGAAAGCTTCTTTCCAGTTTTGAACGGAAGATATTTCCTTTTTCACCATAGCCCTCTATGGGCTTCCAAATATCCCTTTGCCAATTGCACAAGAACAGCCTTAGCGAAAGGCTTCTTGAAGGGAAAGATGTAACACTGTGAGATGAATTAACAGAACACAGAGCAGTTTCTCAGAAAGCTTCTTTCCAGTTTTGAACGGAAGATATTTCCTTTTTCACCATAGCCCTCTATGGGCTTCCAAATATCCCTTTGCCAATTGCACAAGAACAGCCTTAGCGAAAGGCTTCTTGAAGGGAAAGATGTAACTCTGTGAGATGAATTAACAGAACACAGAGCAGTTTCTCAGAAAGCTTCTTTCCAGTTTTGAACGGAAGATATTTCCTTTTTCACCATAGCCCTCTATGGGCTTCCAAATATCCCTTTGCCAATTCCACAAGAACAGCCTTAGCGAAAGGCTTCTTGAAGGGAAAGATGTAACTCTGTGAGATGAATTAACAGAACACAGAGCAGTTTCTCAGAAAGCTTCTTTCTAGTTTTCAACGGAAGATATTTCGTTTTTCACCATAGCCCTCTATGGGATTCCAAATATCCCTTTGCCAACTCCACAAGAACAGCCTTAGCGAAAGGCTTCTTGAAGGGAAAGATGTAACTCTCTGAGATGAATGAACAGAACACAGAGCAGTTTCTCAGAAAGCTTCTTTCCAGTTTTGAACGGAAGATAATTCCTTTTTCACCATAGCCCTCTATGGGCTTCCAAATATCCCTTTTCCAATTCCACAAGAACAGCCTTAGCGAAAGGCTTCTTGAAGGGAAAGATGTAACTCTGTGAGATGAATTAAAAGAACACAGAGCAGTTTCTGAGAAAGCTTCTTTCCAGTTTTGAACGGAAGATATTTCCTTTTTCACCATAGCCCTCTATGGGCTTCTAAATATCCCTTTGCCAATCGCACAAGAACAGCCTTAGTTAAGGTTTCTTGAAGGGAAAGATGTAACTCTGTGAGATGAATTAAGACAACACAGAGCAGTTTCTCAGAAAGCTTCTTTCCAGTTTTGAACGGAAGATATTTCCTTTTTCACCATAGCCCTCTAGGGGCTTCCAAATATCCCTTTGCCAATTCCACAAGAACAGCCTTACCGAAAGGCTTCTTGAAGGGAAAGATGTAACTCTGTGAGATGAATTAACAGAACACAGAGCAGTTTCTCAGAAAGCTTTTTCCAGTTTTGAACGGAAGATATTTCCTTTTTCACCATAGCTCTCTATGGGCTTCCAAATATCCCTTTGCCAATTCCACAAGAACAGCCTTATCGAAAGGCTTCTTGAAGGGAAAGATGTAACTCTGTGAGATGAATTAACAGAACACAGAGCAGTTTCTCAGAAAGCTTCTTTCCAGTTTTGAACGGAAGATATTTCCTTTTTCACCATAGCCCTCTATGGGCTTCCAAATATCCCTTTGCCAATTCCACAAGAACAGCCTCAGCGAAAGGCTTCTTGAAGGGAAAGATGTAACGCTGTGAGATGAATTAACAGAACACAGAGCAGTTTCTCAGAAAGCTTCTTTCCAGTTTTGAACGGAAGATATTTCCTTTTTCACCATAACCCTCTATGGGCTTCCAAATATCCCTTTGCCAATTCTACAAGAACAGCCTTAGCGAAAGGCTTCTTGAAGGGAAAGATGTAACTCTGTGAGATGAATTAACAGAACACAGAGCAGTTTCTCAGAAAGCTTCTTTCCAGTTTTGAACGGAAGATATTTCCTTTTTCACCATAGCCCTCTATGGGCTTCCAAATATCCCTTTGCCAATTCCGCAAGAACAGCCTTAGCGAAAGGCTTCTTGAAGGGAAAGATGTAACTCTGTGAGATGAATTAACAGAACACAGAGCAGTTTCTCAGAAAGCTTCTTTCCAGTTTTGAACGGAAGATATTTCCTTTTTCACCATAGCCCTCTATGGGCTTCCAAATATCCCTTTGCCAATTCCACAAGAACAGCCTCAGCGAAAGGCTTCTTGAAGTTTAAGATGTAACTCTGTGAGATAAATTAACAGAACACAGAGCAGTTTCTCAGAAAGCTTCTTTCCAGTTTTGAACGGAAGATATTTCCTTTTTACAATAGCCCTCTATGGGCTTCCAAATATCCCTTTGCCAATTCCACAAGAACAGCCTTAGTGAAAGGCTTCTTGAAGGGAAAGATGTAACTCTGTGAGATGAATTAACAGAACACAGAGCAGTTTCTCAGAAAGCTTCTTTCCAGTTTTGAACGGAAGATATTTCCTTTTTCACCATAGCCCTCTATGGGCTTCCAAATATCCCTTTGCCAATTCCACAAGAACAGCCTTAGCGAAAGGCTTCTTGAAGGGAAAGATGTAACTCTGTGTGATGAATTAACAGAACACAGAGCAGTTTCTCAGAAAGCTTCTTTCCAGTTTTGAACGGAAGATATTTCCTTTTTCACCATAGCCCTCTATGGGCTTCCAAATATCCCTTTGCCAATTGCACAAGAACAGCCTTAGCGAAAGGCTTCTTGAAGGGAAAGATGTAACACTGTGAGATGAATTAACAGAACACAGAGCAGTTTCTCAGAAAGCTTCTTTCCAGTTTTGAACGGAAGATATTTCCTTTTTCACCATAGCCCTCTATGGGCTTCCAAATATCCCTTTGCCAATTGCACAAGAACAGCCTTAGCGAAAGGCTTCTTGAAGGGAAAGATGTAACTCTGTGAGATGAATTAACAGAACACAGAGCAGTTTCTCAGAAAGCTTCTTTCCAGTTTTGAACGGAAGATATTTCCTTTTTCACCATAGCCCTCTATGGGCTTCCAAATATCCCTTTGCCAATTCCACAAGAACAGCCTTAGCGAAAGGCTTCTTGAAGGGAAAGATGTAACTCTGTGAGATGAATTAACAGAACACAGAGCAGTTTCTCAGAAAGCTTCTTTCCAGATTTGAACGGAAGATATTTCCTTTTTCACCATAGCCCTCTATGGGCTTCCAAATATCCCTTTGCCAATTCCACAAGAACAGCCTTAGCGAAAGGCTTCTTGAAGGGAAAGATGTAACTCTGTGAGATGAATTAACAGAACACAGAGCAGTTTCTCAGAAAGCTTCTTTCTAGTTTTCAACGGAAGATATTTCGTTTTTCACCATAGCCCTCTATGGGATTCCAAATATCCCTTTGCCAACTCCACAAGAACAGCCTTAGCGAAAGGCTTCTTGAAGGGAAAGATGTAACTCTCTGAGATGAATGAACAGAACACAGAGCAGTTTCTCAGAAAGCTTCTTTCCAGTTTTGAACGGAAGATAATTCCTTTTTCACCATAGCCCTCTATGGGCTTCCAAATATCCCTTTTCCAATTCCACAAGAACAGCCTTAGCGAAAGGCTTCTTGAAGGGAAAGATGTAACTCTGTGAGATGAATTAAAAGAACACAGAGCAGTTTCTGAGAAAGCTTCTTTCCAGTTTTGAACGGAAGATATTTCCTTTTTCACCATAGCCCTCTATGGGCTTCTAAATATCCCTTTGCCAATCGCACAAGAACAGCCTTAGTTAAGGTTTCTTGAAGGGAAAGATGTAACTCTGTGAGATGAATTAAGACAACACAGAGCAGTTTCTCAGAAAGCTTCTTTCCAGTTTTGAACGGAAGATATTTCCTTTTTCACCATAGCCCTCTAGGGGCTTCCAAATATCCCTTTGCCAATTCCACAAGAACAGCCTTACCGAAAGGCTTCTTGAAGGGAAAGATGTAACTCTGTGAGATGAATTAACAGAACACAGAGCAGTTTCTCAGAAAGCTTTTTCCAGTTTTGAACGGAAGATATTTCCTTTTTCACCATAGCTCTCTATGGGCTTCCAAATATCCCTTTGCCAATTCCACAAGAACAGCCTTAGCGAAAGGCTTCTTGAAGGGAAAGATGTAACTCTGTGAGATGAATTAACAGAACACAGAGCAGTTTCTCAGAAAGCTTCTTTCCAGTTTTGAACGGAAGATATTTCCTTTTTCACCATAGCCCTCTATGGGCTTCCAAATATCCCTTTGCCAATTCCACAAGAACAGCCTTAGCGAAAGGCTTCTTGAAGGGAAAGATGTAACGCTGTGAGATGAATTAACAGAACACAGAGCAGTTTCTCAGAAAGCTTCTTTCCAGTTTTGAACGGAAGATATTTCCTTTTTCACCATAACCCTCTATGGGCTTCCAAATATCCCTTTGCCAATTCTACAAGAACAGCCTTAGCGAAAGGCTTCTTGAAGGGAAAGATGTAACTCTGTGAGATGAATTAACAGAACACAGAGCAGTTTCTCAGAAAGCTTCTTTCCAGTTTTGAACGGAAGATATTTCCTTTTTCACCATAGCCCTCTATGGGCTTCCAAATATCGCTTTGCCAATTCCACAAGAACAGCCTTAGCGAAAGGCTTCTTGAAGGGAAAGATGTAACTCTGTGAGATGAATTAACAGAACACAGAGCAGTTTCTCAGAAAGCTTCTTTCCAGTTTTCAACGGAAGATATTTCCTTTTTCACCATAGCCCTCTATGGGCTTCCAAATATCCCTTTGCCAATTCCACAAGAACAGCCTTAGCGAAAGGCTTCTTGAAGGGAAAGATGTAACTCTGTGAGATGAATTAACAGAACAAAGAGCAGTTTCTCAGAAAGCTTCTTTCCAGTTTTGAACGGAAGATATTTCCTTTTTCACCATAGCCCTCTATGGGCTTCCAAATATCCCTTTGCCAATTGCACAAGAACAGCCTTAGCGAAAGGCTTCTTGAAGGGAAAGATGTAACACTGTGAGATGAATTAACAGAACACAGAGCAGTTTCTCAGAAAGCTTCTTTCCAGTTTTGAACGGAAGATATTTCCTTTTTCACCATAGCCCTCTATGGGCTTCCAAATATCCCTTTGCCAATTGCACAAGAACAGCCTTAGCGAAAGGCTTCTTGAAGGGAAAGATGTAACTCTGTGAGATGAATTAACAGAACACAGAGCAGTTTCTCAGAAAGCTTCTTTCCAGTTTTGAACGGAAGATATTTCCTTTTTCACCATAGCCCTCTATGGGCTTCCAAATATCCCTTTGCCAATTCCACAAGAACAGCCTTAGCGAAAGGCTTCTTGAAGGGAAAGATGTAACTCTGTGAGATGAATTAACAGAACACAGAGCAGTTTCTCAGAAAGCTTCTTTCCAGATTTGAACGGAAGATATTTCCTTTTTCACCATAGCCCTCTATGGGCTTCCAAATATCCCTTTGCCAATTCCACAAGAACAGCCTTAGCGAAAGGCTTCTTGAAGGGAAAGATGTAACTCTGTGAGATGAATTAACAGAACACAGAGCAGTTTCTCAGAAAGCTTCTTTCTAGTTTTCAACGGAAGATATTTCGTTTTTCACCATAGCCCTCTATGGGATTCCAAATATCCCTTTGCCAACTCCACAAGAACAGCCTTAGCGAAAGGCTTCTTGAAGGGAAAGATGTAACTCTCTGAGATGAATGAACAGAACACAGAGCAGTTTCTCAGAAAGCTTCTTTCCAGTTTTGAACGGAAGATAATTCCTTTTTCACCATAGCCCTCTATGGGCTTCCAAATATCCCTTTTCCAATTCCACAAGAACAGCCTTAGCGAAAGGCTTCTTGAAGGGAAAGATGTAACTCTGTGAGATGAATTAAAAGAACACAGAGCAGTTTCTGAGAAAGCTTCTTTCCAGTTTTGAACGGAAGATGTTTCCTTTTTCACCATAGCCCTCTATGGGCTTCTAAATATCCCTTTGCCAATCGCACAAGAACAGCCTTAGTTAAGGTTTCTTGAAGGGAAAGATGTAACTCTGTGAGATGAATTAAGACAACACAGAGCAGTTTCTCAGAAAGCTTCTTTCCAGTTTTGAACGGAAGATATTTCCTTTTTCACCATAGCCCTCTAGGGGCTTCCAAATATCCCTTTGCCAATTCCACAAGAACAGCCTTACCGAAAGGCTTCTTGAAGGGAAAGATGTAACTCTGTGAGATGAATTAACAGAACACAGAGCAGTTTCTCAGAAAGCTTTTTCCAGTTTTGAACGGAAGATATTTCCTTTTTCACCATAGCTCTCTATGGGCTTCCAAAAATCCCTTTGCCAATTCCACAAGAACAGCCTTAGCGAAAGGCTTCTTGAAGGGAAAGATGTAACTCTGTGAGATGAATTAACAGAACACAGAGCAGTTTCTCAGAAAGCTTCTTTCCAGTTTTGAACGGAAGATATTTCCTTTTTCACCATAGCCCTCTATGGGCTTCCAAATATCCCTTTGCCAATTCCACAAGAACAGCCTTAGCGAAAGGCTTCTTGAAGGGAAAGATGTAACGCTGTGAGATGAATTAACAGAACACAGAGCAGTTTCTCAGAAAGCTTCTTTCCAGTTTTGAACGGAAGATATTTCCTTTTTCACCATAACCCTCTATGGGCTTCCAAATATCCCTTTGCCAATTCTACAAGAACAGCCTTAGCGAAAGGCTTCTTGAAGGGAAAGATGTAACTCTGTGAGATGAATTAACAGAACACAGAGCAGTTTCTCAGAAAGCTTCTTTCCAGTTTTGAACGGAAGATATTTCCTTTTTCACCATAGCCCTCTATGGGCTTCCAAATATCGCTTTGCCAATTCCACAAGAACAGCCTTAGCGAAAGGCTTCTTGAAGGGAAAGATGTAACTCTGTGAGATGAATTAACAGAACACAGAGCAGTTTCTCAGAAAGCTTCTTTCCAGTTTTCAACGGAAGATATTTCCTTTTTCACCATAGCCCTCTATGGGCTTCCAAATATCCCTTTGCCAATTCCACAAGAACAGCCTTAGCGAAAGGCTTCTTGAAGGGAAAGATGTAACTCTGTGAGATGAATTAACAGAACAAAGAGCAGTTTCTCAGAAAGCTTCTTTCCAGTTTTGAACGGAAGATATTTCCTTTTTCACCATAGCCCTCTATGGGCTTCCAAATATCGCTTTGCCAATTCCACAAGAACAGCCTTAGCGACAGGCTTCTTGAAGGGAAAGATGTAACTCTGTGAGATGAATTTACAGAACATAGAAGAGTTTCTCAGAAAGCTTCTTTCCAGTTTTGAACGGAAGATATTTCCTTTTTCACCATAGCCCTCTATGGGCTTCCAAATATCCCTTTGCCAATTCCACAAGAACAGCCTTAGCGAAAGGCTTCTTGAAGGGAAAGATGTAACTCTGTGAGATGAATTAACAGAACAAAGAGCAGTTTCTCAGAAAGCTTCTTTCCAGTTTTCAAAGGAAGATATTTCCTTTTTCACCATAGCCCTCTATGGGCTTCCAAATATCCCTTTGCCAATTCCACAAGAACAGCCTTAGCGAAAGGCTTCTTGAAGGGAAAGATGTAACTCTGTTAGATGAATTAACAGAACACAGAGCAGTTTCTCAGAAAGCTTCTTTCCAGTTTCGAACGGAAGATATTTCCTTTTTCACCATAGCCCTCTATGGGCTTCCAAATATCCCTTTGCCAATTCCACAAGAACAGCCTTAGCGAAAGGCTTCTTGAAGGGAAAGATGTAACTCTGTGAGATGAATTAACAGAACACAGAGCAGTTTCTCAGAAAGCTTCTTTCCAGTTTTGAACTGAAGATACTTCCTTTTTAACATAGCCCTCTATGGGCTTCCAAATATCCCTTTGCCAATTGCACAAGAACAGCCTTAGCGAAAGGCTTCTTGAAGGGAAAGTTGTAACACTGTGAGATGAATTAACAGAACACAGAGCAGTTTCTCAGAAAGCTTCTTTCCAGTTTTGAACGGAAGATATTTCCTTTTTCACCATAGCCCTCTATGGGCTTCCAAATATCCCTTTGCCAATTCCACAAGAACAGCCTTAGCGAAAGGCTTCTTGAAGGGAAAGATGTAACACTGTGAGATGAATTAACAGAACACAGAGCAGTTTCTCAGAAAGCTTCTTTCCAGTTTTGAACGGAAGATATTTCCTTTTTCACCATAGCCCTCTATGGGCTTCCAAATATCCCTTTGCCAATTCCACAAGAACAGCCTTAGCGAAAGGCTTCTTGAAGGGAAAGATGTAACTCTGTGAGATGAATTAACAGAACACAGAGCAGTTTCTCAGAAAGCTTCTTTCCAGTTTTGAACGGAAGATATTTCCTTTTTCACCATAGCCCACTATGGGCTTCCAAATATCCCTTTGCCAATTCCACAAGAACAGCCTTAGCGAAAGGCTTCTTGAAGGGAAAGATGTAACTCTGTGAGATGAATTAACAGAACACAGAGCAGTTTCTCAGAGAGCTTCTTTCCAGTTTTGAACGGAAGATATTTCCTTTTTCACCCTAGACCTCTATGGGCTTCCAAATATCCCTTTGCCAATTCCACAAGAACAGCCTTAGCGAAATTCTTCTTGAAGGGAAAGATGTAACTCTGTGAGATGAATTAACAGAACACAGAGCAGTTTCTCAGAAAGCTTCTTTCCAGTTTTGAACGGAAGATATTTCCTTTTTCACCATAGCTCTCTATGGGCTTCCAAATATCCCTTTGCCAATTCCACAAGAACAGCCTTAGCGAAAGGCTTCTTGAAGGGAAAGATGTAACGCTGTGAGATGAATTAACAGAACACAGAGCAGTTTCTCAGAAAGCTTCTTTCCAGTTTTGAACGGAAGATATTTCCTTTTTCACCATAGCCCTCTATGGGCTTCCAAATATCCCTTTGCCAATTCCACAAGAACAGCCTTAGCGAAAGGCTTCTTGAAGGGAAAGATGTAACGCTGTGAGATGAATTAACAGAACACAGAGCAGTTTCTCAGAAAGCTTCTTTCCAGTTTTGAACGGAAGATATTTCCTTTTTCACCATAACCCTCTATGGGCTTCCAAATATCCCTTTGCCAATTCTACAAGAACAGCCTTAGCGAAAGGCTTCTTGAAGGGAAAGATGTAACTCTGTGAGATGAATTAACAGAACACAGAGCAGTTTCTCAGAAAGCTTCTTTCCAGTTTTGAACGGAAGATATTTCCTTTTTCACCATAGCCCTCTATGGGCTTCCAAATATCCCTTTGCCAATTCCGCAAGAACAGCCTTAGCGAAAGGCTTCTTGAAGGGAAAGATGTAACTCTGTGAGATGAATTAACAGAACACAGAGCAGTTTCTCAGAAAGCTTCTTTCCAGTTTTGAACGGAAGATATTTCCTTTTTCACCATAGCCCTCTATGGGCTTCCAAATATCCCTTTGCCAATTCCACAACAACAGCCTCAGCGAAAGGCTTCTTGAAGTTTAAGATGTAACTCTGTGAGATAAATTAACAGAACACAGAGCAGTTTCTCAGAAAGCTTCTTTCCAGTTTTGAACGGAAGATATTTCCTTTTTACCATAGCCCTCTATGGGCTTCCAAATATCCCTTTGCCAATTCCACAAGAACAGCCTTAGCGAAAGGCTTCTTGAAGGGAAAGATGTAACTCTGTGAGATGAATTAACAGAACACAGAGCAGTTTCTTAGAAAGCTTCTTTCCAGTTTTGAACGGAAGATATTTCCTTTTTCACCGTAGCCCTCTATGGGCTTCCAAATATCCCTTTGCCAATTCCACAAGAATAGCATTAGCGAAAGGCTTCTTGAAGGGAAAGATGTAACTCTGTGAGATGAATTAACAGAACACAGAGCAGTTTCTCAGAAAGCTTCTTTCCAGTTTTCAACGGAAGATATTTCCTTTTTCACCATAGCCCTCTATGGGCTTCCAAATATCCCTTTGCCAATTCCACAACAACAGCCTTAGCGAAAGGCTTCTTGAAGGGAAAGATGTAACTCTGTCAGATGAATTAACAGAACAAAGAGCAGTTTCTCAGAAAGCTTCTTTCCAGTTTTGAACGGAAGATATTTCCTTTTTCACCATAGCCCTCTATGGGCTTCCAAATATCGCTTTGCCAATTCCACAAGAACAGCCTTAGCGAAAGGCTTCTTGAAGGGAAAGATGTAACTCTGTGAGATGAATTTACAGAACATAGAAGAGTTTCTCAGAAAGCTTCTTTCCAGTTTTGAACGGAAGATATTTCCTTTTTCACCATAGCCCTCTATGGGCTTCCAAATATCCCTTTGCCAATTCCACAAGAACAGCCTTAGCGAAAGGCTTCTTGAAGGGAAAGATGTAACTCTGTGAGATGAATTAACAGAACAAAGAGCAGTTTCTCAGAAAGCTTCTTTCCAGTTTTCAAAGGAAGATATTTCCTTTTTCACCATAGCCCTCTATGGGCTTCCAAATATCCCTTTGCCAATTCCACAAGAACAGCCTTAGCGAAAGGCTTCTTGAAGGGAAAGATGTAACTCTGTTAGATGAATTAACAGAACACAGAGCAGTTTCTCAGAAAGCTTCTTTCCAGTTTCGAACGGAAGATATTTCCTTTTTCACCATAGCCCTCTATGGGCTTCCAAATATCCCTTTGCCAATTCCACAAGAACAGCCTTAGCGAAAGGCTTCTTGAAGGGAAAGATGTAACTCTGTGAGATGAATTAACAGAACACAGAGCAGTTTCTCAGAAAGCTTCTTTCCAGTTTTGAACTGAAGATACTTCCTTTTTCACATAGCCCTCTATGGGCTTCCAAATATCCCTTTGCCAATTGCACAAGAACAGCCTTAGCGAAAGGCTTCTTGAAGGGAAAGTTGTAACACTGTGAGATGAATTAACAGAACACAGAGCAGTTTCTCAGAAAGCTTCTTTCCAGTTTTGAACGGAAGATATTTCCTTTTTCACCATAGCCCTCTATGGGCTTCCAAATATCCCTTTGCCAATTGCACAAGAACAGCCTTAGCGAAAGGCTTCTTGAAGGGAAAGATGTAACACTGTGAGATGAATTAACAGAACACAGAGCAGTTTCTAAGAAAGCTTCTTTCCAGTTTTGAACGGAAGATATTTCCTTTTTCACCATAGCCCTCTATGGGCTTCCAAATATCCCTTTGCCAATTCCACAAGAACAGCCTTAGCGAAAGGCTTCTTGAAGGGAAAGATGTAACTCTGTGAGATGAATTAACAGAACACAGAGCAGTTTCTCAGAAAGCTTCTTTCCAGTTTTGAACGGAAGATATTTCCTTTTTCACCATAGCCCTCTATGGGCTTCCAAATATCCCTTTGCCAATTCCACAAGAACAGCCTTAGCGAAAGGCTTCTTGAAGGGAAAGATGTAACTCTGTGAGATGAATTCACAGAACACAGAGCAGCTTCTCAGAAAGCTTCTTTCCAGTTTTGAACGGAAGATATTTCCTTTTTCACCATAGCCCTCTATGGGCTTCCAAATATCCCTTTGCCAATTCCACAAGAACAGCCTTAGCGAAAGGCTTCTTCAAGGGAAAGATGTAACTCTGTGAGGTGAATTAACAGACCACAGGGCAGTTTCTCAGAAAGCTTCTTTCCAGTTTTGAACGGAAGATATTTCCTTTTTCACCATAGCCCTCTATGGGCTTCCAAATATCCCTTTGCCAATTCCACAAGAACAGCCTTAGCGAAAGGCTTCTTGAAGGGAAAGATGTAACTCTGTGAGATGAATTAACAGAACACAGAGCAGTTTCTCAGAAAGCTTCTTTCCAGTTTTGAACGGAAGATATTTCCTTTCTCACCATAGCCCTCTATGGGCTTCCAAATATCCCTTTGCCACTTCCACAAGAACAGCCTTAGCGAAAGGCTTCTTGAAGGGAAAGATGTAACTCTGTGAGATGAATTAACAGAACACAGAGCAGTTTCTCAGAAAGCTTCTTTCCAGTTTTGAACGGAAGATATTTCCTTTTTCACCATAGCCCTCTATGGGCTTCCAAATATCCCTTTGCCAATTCCACAACAACAGCCTTAGCGAAAGGCGTCTTCAAGGCAAAGATGTAACTCTGTGAGATGAATTAACAGAACACAGAGCAGTTTCTCAGAAAGCTTCTTTCCAGTTTTGAACGGAAGATATTTCCTTTTTCACCATAGCCCTCTATGGGCTTCCAAATATCCCTTTGCCAATTCCACAAGAACAGCCTTAGCGAAAGGCTTCTTGAAGGGAAAGATGTAACGCTGTGAGATGAATTAACAGAACACAGAGCAGTTTCTCAGAAAGCTTCTTTCCAGTTTTGAACGGAAGATATTTCCTTTTTCACCATAGCCCTCTATGGGCTTCCAAATATCCCTTTGCCAATTCCACAAGAACAGCCTTAGCGAAAGGCTTCTTGAAGGGAAAGGTGTAACTCTGTGAGATGAATTAACAGAACACAGAGCAGTTTCTCAGAAAGCTTCTTTCCAGTTTTGAACGGAAGATATTTCCTTTTTCACCATAGCCCTCTATGGGCTTCCAAATATCCCTTTGCCAATTCCACAAGAACAGCCTTAGCGAAAGGCTTCTTGAAGGGAAAGATGTAACTCTGTGAGATGAATTAACAGAACACAGAGCAGTTTCTCAGAAAGCTTCTTTCCAGTTTTGAACGGAAGATATTTCCTTTTTCACCATAGCCCTCTATGGGCTTCCAAATATCCCTTTGCCAATTCCACAAGAACAGCCTTAGCGAAAGGCTTCTTGAAGGGAAAGATGTAACTCTGTGAGATGAATTAACAGAACACAGAGCAGTTTCTCAGAAAGCTTCTTTCCAGTTTTGAACGGAAGATATTTCCTTTTTCACCATAGCCCTCTAAGGGCTTCCAAATATCCCTTTGCCAATTCCACAAGAACAGCCTTAGCGATAGGCTTCTTCAAGGGAAAGATGTAACTCTGTGAGATGAATTAACAGAACACAGAGCAGTTTCTCGGAAAGCTTCTTTCCAGTTTTGAACGGAAGATATTTCCTTTTTCACCATAGCCCTCTATGGGCTTCCAAATATCCCTTTGCCAATTCCACAAGAACAGCCTTAGCGAAAGGCTTCTTGAAGGGAAAGATGTAACTCTGTGAGATTAATTAACAGAACAAAGAGCAGTTTCTCAGAAAGCTTCTTTCCAGTTTTCAAAGGAAGATATTTCCTTTTTCACCATAGCCCTCTATGGGCTTCCAAATATCCCTTTGCCAATTCCACAAGAACAGCCTTAGCGAAAGTCTTCTTGAAGGGAAAGATGTAACTCTGTTAGATGAATTAACAGAACACAGAGCAGTTTCTCAGAAAGCTTCTTTCCAGTTTTGAACGGAAGATATTTCCTTTTTCACCATAGCCCTCTATGGGCTTCCAAATATCCCTTTGCCAATTCCACAAGAACAGCCTTAGCGAAAGGCTTCTTGAAGGGAAAGATGTAACTCTGTGAGATGAATTAACAGAACACAGAGCAGTTTCTCAGAAAGCTTCTTTCCAGTTTTGAACTGAAGATACTTCCTTTTTCACATAGCCCTCTATGGGCTTCCAAATATCCCTTTGCCAATTGCACAAGAACAGCCTTAGCGAAAGGCTTCTTGAAGGGAAAGATGTAACACTGTGAGATGAATTAACAGAACACGGAGCAGTTTCTCAGAAAGCTTCTTTCCAGTTTTGAACGGAAGATATTTCCTTTTTCACCATAGCCCTCTATGGGCTTCCAAATATCCCTTTGCCAATTCCACAAGAACAGCCTTACCGAAAGGCTTCTTGAAGGGAAAGATGTAACTCTGTGAGATGAATTAACAGAACACAGAGCAGTTTCTCAGAAAGCTTCTTTCCAGTTTTGAACGGAAGATATTTCCTTTTTCACCATAGCCCTCTATGGGCTTCCAAATATCCCTTTGCCAATTCCACAAGAACAGCCTTAGCGAAAGGCTTCTTGAAGGGAAAGATGTAACTCTGTGAGATGAATTATAAGAACACAGAGCAGTTTCTCAGAAAGCTTCTTTCCAGATTTGAACGGAAGATATTTCCTTTTTCAAAATAGCCCTCTATGGGCTTCCAAATATCCCTTTGCCAATTCCACAAGAACAGCCTTAGTGAAAGGCTTCTTGAAGGGAAAGATGTAACTCTGTGAGATGAATTAACAGAACACAGAGCAGTTTCTCAGAAAGCTTCTTTCCAGTTTTGAACGGAAGATATTTCCTTTCTCACCATAGCCCTCTATGGGCTTCCAAATATCCCTTTGCCACTTCCACAAGAACAGCCTTAGCGAAAGGCTTCTTGAAGGGAAAGATGTAACTCTGTGAGATGAATTAACAGAACACAGAGCAGTTTCTCAGAAAGCTTCTTTCCAGTTTTGAACGGAAGATATTTCCTTTTTCACCATAGCCCTCTATGGGCTTCCAAATATCCCTTTGCCAATTCCCCAAGAACAGCCTTAGAGAAAGGCTTCTTGAAGGGAAAGATGTAACTCTGTGAGATGAATTAACAGAACACAGAGCAGTTTCTCAGAAAGCTTCTTTCCAGTTTTGAACGAAAGATATTTACTTTTTCACCATAGCCCTCTATGGGCTTCCAAATATCCCTTTGCCAATTCCACAACAACAGCCTTAGCGAAAGGCGTCTTCAAGGGAAAGATGTAACTCTGTGAGATGAATTAACAGAACACAGAGCAGTTTCTCAGAAAGCTTCTTTCCAGTTTTGAACGGAAGATATTTCCATTTTCACCATAGCCCTCTAAGGGCTTCCAAATATCCCTTTGCCAATTCCACAAGAACAGCCTTAGCGAAAGGCTTCTTGAAGGGAAAGATGTAACGCTGTGAGATGAATTAACAGAACACAGAGCAGTTTCTCAGAAAGATTCTTTCCATTTTTGAACGGAAGATATTTCCTTTTTCACCATAGCCCTCTATGGGCTTCCAAATATCCGTTTGCCAATTCCACAAGAACAGCCTTAGCGAAAGGCTTCTTGAAGGGAAAGGTGTAACTCTGTGAGATGAATTAACAGAACACAGAGCAGTTTCTCAGAAAGCTTCTTTCCAGTTTTGAACGGAAGATATTTCCTTTTTCACCATAGACCTCTATGGGCTTCCAAATATCCCTTTGCCAATTCCACAAGAACAGCCTTAGCGAAAGGCTTCTTGAAGGGAAAGATGTAACTCTGTGAGATGAATTAACAGAACACAGAGCAGTTTCTCAGAAAGCTTCTTTCCAGTTTTGAACGGAAGATATTTCCTTTTTCACCATAGCCCACTATGGGCTTCCAAATATCCCTTTGCCAATTCCACAAGAACAGCCTTAGCGAAAGGCTTCTTGAAGGGAAAGATGTACCTCTGTGAGATGAATTAACAGAACACAGAGCAGTTTCTCAGAAAGCTTCTTTCCAGTTTTGAACGGAAGATATTTCCTTTTTCACCATAGCCCTCTAAGGGCTTCCAAATATCCCTTTGCCAATTCCACAAGAACAGCCTTAGCGATAGGCTTCTTCAAGGGAAAGATGTAACTCTGTGAGATGAATTAACAGAACACAGAGCAGTTTCTCAGAAAGCTTCTTTCCAGTTTTGAACGGAAGATATTTCCTTTTTCACCATAGCCCTCTATGGGCTTCCAAATATCCCTTTGCCAATTCCACAAGAACAGCCTTAGCGAAAGGCTTCTTGAAGGGAAAGATGAAACACTGTGAGATGAATTAACAGAACACAGAGCAGTTTCTCAGAAAGCTTCTTTCCAGTTTTGAACGGAAGATATTTCCTTTTTCACCATAGCCCTCTATGGGCTTCCAAATATCCCTTTGCCAATTCCACAAGAACAGCCTTAGCGAAAGGCTTCTTGAAGGGAAAGATGTAACTCTGTGAGATGAATTAACAGAACACAGAGCAGTTTCTCAGAAAGCTTCTTTCCAGTTTTGAACGGAAGATATTTCCTTTTTCACCATAGCCCTCTATGGGCTTCCAAATATCCCTTTGCCAATTCCACAAGAACAGCCTTAGCGAAAGGCTTCTTGAAGGGAAAGATGTAACTCTGTGAGATGAATTAACAGAACACAGAGCAGTTTCTCAGAGAGCTTCTTTCCAGTTTTGAACGGAAGATATTTCCTTTTTCACCCTAGCCCTCTATGGGCTTCCAAATATCCCTTTGCCAATTCCACAAGAACAGCCTTAGCGAAATTCTTCTTGAAGGGAAAGATGTAACTCTGTGAGATGAATTAACAGAACACAGAGCAGTTTCTCAGAAAGCTTCTTTCCAGTTTTGAACGGAAGATATTTCCTTTTTCACCATAGCTCTCTATGGGCTTCCAAATATCCCTTTGCCAATTCCACAAGAACAGCCTTAGCGAAAGGCTTCTTGAAGGGAAAGATGTAACTCTGTGAGATGAATTAACAGAACACAGAGCAGTTTCTCAGAAAGCTTCTTTCCAGTTTTGAACGGAAGATATTTCCTTTTTCACCATAGCCCTCTATGGGCTTCCAAATATCCCTTTGCCAATTCCACAAGAACAGCCTTAGCGAAAGGCTTCTTGAAGGGAAAGATGTAACGCTGTGAGATGAATTAACAGAACACAGAGCAGTTTCTCAGAAAGCTTCTTTCCAGTTTTGAACGGAAGATATTTCCTTTTTCACCATAACCCTCTATGGGCTTCCAAATATCCCTTTGCCAATTCTACAAGAACAGCCTTAGCGAAAGGCTTCTTGAAGGGAAAGATGTAACTCTGTGAGATGAATTAACAGAACACAGAGCAGTTTCTCAGAAAGCTTCTTTCCAGTTTTGAACGGAAGATATTTCCTTTTTCACCATAGCCCTCTATGGGCTTCCAAATATCCCTTTGCCAATTCCGCAAGAACAGCCTTAGCGAAAGGCTTCTTGAAGGAAGAGATGTAACTCTGTGAGATGAATTAACAGAACACAGAGCAGTTTCTCAGAAAGCTTCTTTCCAGTTTTGAACGGAAGATATTTCCTTTTTCACCATAGCCCTCTATGGGCTTCCAAATATCCCTTTGCCAATTCCACAAGAACAGCCTCAGCGAAAGGCTTCTTGAAGTTTAAGATGTAACTCTGTGAGATAAATTAACAGAACACAGAGCAGTTTCTCAGAAAGCTTCTTTCCAGTTTTGAACGGAAGATATTTCCTTTTTACCATAGCCCTCTATGGGCTTCCAAATATCCCTTTGCCAATTCCACAAGAACAGCCTTAGCGAAAGGCTTCTTGAAGGGAAAGATGTAACTCTGTGAGATGAATTAACAGAACACAGAGCAGTTTCTTAGAAAGCTTCTTTCCAGTTTTGAACGGAAGATATTTCCTTTTTCACCGTAGCCCTCTATGGGCTTCCAAATATCCCTTTGCCAATTCCACAAGAATAGCATTAGCGAAAGGCTTCTTGAAGGGAAAGATGTAACTCTGTGAGATGAATTAACAGAACACAGAACAGTTTCTCAGAAAGCTTCTTTCCAGTTTTCAACGGAAGATATTTCCTTTTTCACCATAGCCCTCTATGGGCTTCCAAATATCCCTTTGCCAATTCCACAAGAACAGCCTTAGCGAAAGGCTTCTTGAAGGGAAAGATGTAACTCTGTCAGATGAATTAACAGAACAAAGAGCAGTTTCTCAGAAAGCTTCTTTCCAGTTTTGAACGGAAGATATTTCCTTTTTCACCATAGCCCTCTATGGGCTTCCAAATATCGCTTTGCCAATTCCACAAGAACAGCCTTAGCGAAAGGCTTCTTGAAGGGAAAGATGTAACTCTGTGAGATGAATTTACAGAACATAGAAGAGTTTCTCAGAAAGCTTCTTTCCAGTTTTGAACGGAAGATATTTCCTTTTTCACCATAGCCCTCTATGGGCTTCCAAATATCCCTTTGCCAATTCCACAAGAACAGCCTTAGCGAAAGGCTTCTTGAAGGGAAAGATGTAACTCTGTGAGATGAATTAACAGAACAAAGAGCAGTTTCTCAGAAAGCTTCTTTCCAGTTTTCAAAGGAAGATATTTCCTTTTTCACCATAGCCCTCTATGGGCTTCCAAATATCCCTTTGCCAATTCCACAAGAACAGCCTTAGCGAAAGGCTTCTTGAAGGGAAAGATGTAACTCTGTTAGATGAATTAACAGAACACAGAGCAGTTTCTCAGAAAGCTTCTTTCCAGTTTCGAACGGAAGATATTTCCTTTTTCACCATAGCCCTCTATGGGCTTCCAAATATCCCTTTGCCAATTCCACAAGAACAGCCTTAGCGAAAGGCTTCTTGAAGGGAAAGATGTAACTCTGTGAGATAAATTAACAGAACACAGAGCAGTTTCTCAGAAAGCTTCTTTCCAGTTTTGAACTGAAGATACTTCCTTTTTCACATAGCCCTCTATGGGCTTCCAAATATCCCTTTGCCAATTGCACAAGAACAGCCTTAGCGAAAGGCTTCTTGAAGGGAAAGTTGTAACACTGTGAGATGAATTAACAGAACACAGAGCAGTTTCTCAGAAAGCTTCTTTCCAGTTTTGAACGGAAGATATTTCCTTTTTCACCATAGCCCTCTATGGGCTTCCAAATATCCCTTTGCCAATTGCACAAGAACAGCCTTAGCGAAAGGCTTCTTGAAGGGAAAGATGTAACACTGTGAGATGAATTAACAGAACACAGAGCAGTTTCTCAGAAAGCTTCTTTCCAGTTTTGAACGGAAGATATTTCCTTTTTCACCATAGCCCTCTATGGGCTTCCAAATATCCCTTTGCCAATTCCACAAGAACAGCCTTAGCGAAAGGCTTCTTGAAGGGAAAGATGTAACTCTGTGAGATGAATTAACAGAACACAGAGCAGTTTCTCAGAAAGCTTCTTTCCAGTTTTGAACGGAAGATATTTCCTTTTTCACCATAGCCCTCTATGGGCTTCCAAATATCCCTTTGCCAATTCCACAAGAACAGCCTTAGCGAAAGGCTTCTTGAAGGGAAAGATGTAACTCTGTGAGATGAATTAACAGAACACAGAGCAGCTTCTCAGAAAGCTTCTTTCCAGTTTTGAACGGAAGATATTTCCTTTTTCACCATAGCCCTCTATGGGCTTCCAAATATCCCTTTGCCAATTCCACAAGAACAGCCTTAGCGAAAGGCTTCTTCAAGGGAAAGATGTAACTCTGTGAGGTGAATTAACAGACCACAGGGCAGTTTCTCAGAAAGCTTCTTTCCAGTTTTGAACGGAAGATATTTCCTTTTTCACCATAGCCCTCTATGGGCTTCCAAATATCCCTTTGCCAATTCCACAAGAACAGCCTTAGCGAAAGGCTTCTTGAAGGGAAAGATGTAACTCTGTGAGATGAATTAACAGAACACAGAGCAGTTTCTCAGAAAGCTTCTTTCCAGTTTTCAACGGAAGATATTTCCTTTCTCACCATAGCCCTCTATGGGCTTCCAAATATCCCTTTGCCACTTCCACAAGAACAGCCTTAGCGAAAGGCTTCTTGAAGGGAAAGATGTAACTCTGTGAGATGAATTAACAGAACACAGAGCAGTATCTCAGAAAGCTTCTTTCCACTTTTGAACGGAAGATATTTCCTTTTTCACCATAGCCCTCTATGGGCTTCCAAATATCCCTTTGCCAATTCCACAACAACAGCCTTAGCGAAAGGCGTCTTCAAGGCAAAGATGTAACTCTGTGAGATGAATTAACAGAACACAGAGCAGTTTCTCAGAAAGCTTCTTTCCAGTTTTGAACGGAAGATATTTCCTTTTTCACCATAGCCCTCTATGGGCTTCCAAATATCCCTTTGCCAATTCCACAAGAACAGCCTTAGCGAAAGGCTTCTTGAAGGGAAAGATGTAACGCTGTGAGATGAATTAACAGAACACAGAGCAGTTTCTCAGAAAGCTTCTTTCCAGTTTTGAACGGAAGATATTTCCTTTTTCACCATAGCCCTCTATGGGCTTCCAAATATCCCTTTGCCAATTCCACAAGAACAGCCTTAGCGAAAGGCTTCTTGAAGGGAAAGGTGTAACTCTGTGAGATGAATTAACAGAACACAGAGCAGTTTCTCAGAAAGCTTCTTTCCAGTTTTGAACGGAAGATATTTCCTTTTTCACCATAGCCCTCTATGGGCTTCCAAATATCCCTTTGCCAATTCCACAAGAACAGCCTTAGCGAAAGGCTTCTTGAAGGGAAAGATGTAACTCTGTGAGATGAATTAACAGAACACAGAGCAGTTTCTCAGAAAGCTTCTTTACAGTTTTGAACGGAAGATATTTCCTTTTTCACCATAGCCCTCTATGGGCTTCCAAATATCCCTTTGCCAATTCCACAAGAACAGCCTTAGCGAAAGGCTTCTTGAAGGGAAAGATGTAACTCTGTGAGATGAACTAACAGAACACAGAGCAGTTTCTCAGAAAGCTTCTTTCCAGTTTTGAACGGAAGATATTTCCTTTTTCACCATAGCCCTCTAAGGGCTTCCAAATATCCCTTTGCCAATTCCACAAGAACAGCCTTAGCGATAGGCTTCTTCAAGGGAAAGATGTAACTCTGTGAGATGAATTAACAGAACACAGAGCAGTTTCTCGGAAAGCTTCTTTCCAGTTTTGAACGGAAGATATTTCCTTTTTCACCATAGCCCTCTATGGGCTTCCAAATATCCCTTTGCCAATTCCACAAGAACAGCCTTAGCGAAAGGCTTCTTGAAGGGAAAGATGTAACTCTGTGAGATGAATTTACAGAACAAAGAGCAGTTTCTCAGAAAGCTTCTTTCCAGTTTTCAAAGGAAGATATTTCCTTTTTCACCATAGCCCTCTATGGGCTTCCAAATATCCCTTTGCCAATTCCACAAGAACAGCCTTAGCGAAAGTCTTCTTGAAGGGAAAGATGTAACTCTGTTAGATGAATTAACAGAACACAGAGCAGTTTCTCAGAAAGCTTCTTTCCAGTTTTGAACGGAAGATATTTCCTTTTTCACCATAGCCCTCTATGGGCTTCCAAATATCCCTTTGCCAATTCCACAAGAACAGCCTTAGCGAAAGGCTTCTTGAAGGGAAAGATGTAACTCTGTGACATGAATTAACAGAACACAGAGCAGTTTCTCAGAAAGCTTCTTTCCAGTTTTGAACGGAAGATACTTCCTTTTTCACATAGCCCTCTATGGGCTTCCAAATATCCCTTTGCCAATTGCACAAGAACAGCCTTAGCGAAAGGCTTCTTGAAGGGAAAGATGTAACACTGTGAGATGAATTAACACAACACGGAGCAGTTTCTCAGAAACCTTCTTTCCAGTTTTGAACGGAAGATATTTCCTTGTTCACCATAGCCCTCTATGGGCTTCCAAATATCCCTTTGCCAATTCCACAAGAACAGCCTTACCGAAAGGCTTCTTGAAGGGAAAGATGTAACTCTGTGAGATGAATTAACAGAACACAGAGCAGTTTCTCAGAAAGCTTCTTTCCAGTTTTGAACGGAAGATATTTCCTTTTTCACCATAGCCCTCTATGGGCTTCCAAATATCCCTTTGCCAATTCCACAAGAACAGCCTTAGCGAAAGGCTTCTTGAAGGGAAAGATGTAACTCTGTGAGATGAATTATAAGAACACAGAGCAGTTTCTCAGAAAGCTTCTTTCCAGATTTGAACGGAAGATATTTCCTTTTTCAAAATAGCCCTCTATGGGCTTCCAAATATCCCTTTGCCAATTCCACAAGAACAGCCTTAGTGAAAGGCTTCTTGAAGGGAAAGATGTAACTCTGTGAGATGAATTAACAGAACAAAGAGCAGTTTCTCAGAAAGCTTCTTTCCAGTTTTGAACGGAAGATATTTCCTTTTTCACCATAGCCCTCTATGGGCTTCCAAATATCCCTTTGCCAATTCCACAAGAACAGCCTTAGCGAAAGGCTTCTTGAAGGAAAAGATGTAACTCTGTGAGATGAATTAACAGAACACAGAGCAGTTTCTCAGAAAGCTTCTTTCCAGTTTTGAACGGAAGATATTTCCTTTTTCACCATAGCCCTCTATGGGCTTCCAAATATCCCTTTGCCAATTCCACAAGAACAGCCTTAGCGAAAGGCTTCTTGAAGGGAAAGATGTAACTCTGTGAGGTGAATTAACAGAACACAGAGCAGTTTTTCAGAAAGCTTTTTCCAGTTTTGAACGGAAGATATTTCTTTTTTCACCATATCCCTCTATGGGCTTCCAAATATCCCTTTGCCAATTCCACAAGAACAGCCTTAGCGAAAGGCTTCTTGAAGGGAAAGATGTAACGCTGTGAGATAAATTTACAGAACATAGAACAGTTTCTCAGAAAGCTTCTTTCCAGTTTTGAACGAAAGATATTTCCTTTTTCACCATAGCCCTCTATGGGCTTAAAAATATCCCTTTGCCAATTCCACAAGAACAGCCTTAGCGAAAGGCTTCTTGAAGGGAAAGATGTAACTCTGTGAGATGAATTAACAGAACACAGAGCAGTTTCTCAGAAAGCTTCTTTCCAGTTTTGAACGGAAGATATTTCCTTTTTCACCATAGCCCTCTATGGGCTTCCAAATATCCCTTTGCCAATTCCACAAGAACAGCCTTAGCGAAAGGCTTCCTGTAGGGAAAGATGTAACTCTGTGAGATGAATTAACAGAACACACAGCAGTTTCTCAGAAAGCTTCTTTCCAGTTTTGAACGGAAGATATTTCCTTTTTCACCATAGCCCTCTATGGGCTTCCAAATATCCCTTTGCCAATTCCACAAGAACAGCCTTAGCGAAAGGCTTCTTCAAGGGAAAGATGTAACTCTGTGAGGTGAATTAACAGAACACAGGGCAGTTTCTCAGAAAGCTTCTTTCCAGTTTTGAACGGAAGATATTTCCTTTTTCACCATAGCCCTCTATGGGCTTCCAAATATCCCTTTGCCAATTCCACAAGAACAGCCTTAGCGAAAGGCTTCTTGAAGGGAAAGATGTAACTCTGTGAGATGAATTAACAGAACACAGAGCAGTTTCTCAGAAAGCTTCTTTCCAGTTTTGAACGGAAGATATTTCCTTTCTCACCATAGCCCTCTATGGGCTTCCAAATATCCCTTTGCCACTTCCACAAGAACAGCCTTAGCGAAAGGCTTCTTGAAGGGAAAGATGTAACTCTGTGAGATGAATTAACAGAACACAGAGCAGTTTCTCAGAAAGCTTCTTTCCAGTTTTGAACGGAAGATATTTCCTTTTTCACCATAGCCCTCTATGGGCTTCCAAATATCCCTTTGCCAATTCCCCAAGAACAGCCTTAGAGAAAGGCTTCTTGAAGGGAAAGATGTAACTCTGTGAGATGAATTAACAGAACACAGAGCAGTTTCTCAGAAAGCTTCTTTCCAGTTTTGAACGAAAGATATTTCCTTTTTCACCATAGCCCTCTATGGGCTTCCAAATATCCCTTTGCCAATTCCACAACAACAGCCTTAGCGAAAGGCGTCTTCAAGGGAAAGATGTAACTCTGTGAGATGAATTAACAGAACACAGAGCAGTTTCTCAGAAAGCTTCTTTCCAGTTTTGAACGGAAGATATTTCCATTTTCACCATAGCCCTCTAAGGGCTTCCAAATATCCCTTTGCCAATTCCACAAGAACAGCCTTAGCGAAAGGCTTCTTGAAGGGAAAGATGTAACGCTGTGAGATGAATTAACAGAACACAGAGCAGTTTCTCAGAAAGCTTCTTTCCAGTTTTGAACGGAAGATATTTCCTTTTTCACCATAGCCCTCTATGGGCTTCCAAATATCCCTTTGCCAATTCCACAAGAACAGCCTTAGCGAAAGGCTTCTTGAAGGGAAAGGTGTAACTCTGTGAGATGAATTAACAGAACACAGAGCAGTTTCTCAGAAAGCTTCTTTCCAGTTTTGAACGGAAGATATTTCCTTTTTCACCATAGCCCTCTATGGGCTTCCAAATATCCCTTTGCCAATTCCACAAGAACAGCCTTAGCGAAAGGCTTTTTGAAGGGAAAGATGTAACTCTGTGAGATGAATTAACAGAACACAGAGCAGTTTCTCAGAAAGCTTCTTTCCAGTTTTCAACGGAAGATATTTCCTTTTTCACCATAGCCCACTATGGGCTTCCAAATATCCCTTTGCCAATTCCACAAGAACAGCCTTAGCGAAAGGCTTCTTGAAGGGAAAGATGTAACTCTGTGAGATGAATTAACAGAACACAGAGCAGTTTCTCAGAAAGCTTCTTTCCAGTTTTGAACGGAAGATATTTCCTTTTTCACCATAGCCCTCTAAGGGCTTCCAAATATCCCTTTGCCAATTCCACAAGAACAGCCTTAGCGATAGGCTTCTTCAAGGGAAAGATGTAACTCTGTGAGATGAATTAACAGAACACAGAGCAGTTTCTCAGAAAGCTTCTTTCCAGTTTTGAACGGAAGATATTTCCTTTTTCACCATAGCCCTCTATGGGCTTCCAAATATCCCTTTGCCAATTCCACAAGAACAGCCTTAGCGAAAGGCTTCTTGAAGGGAAAGATGTAACTCTGTGAGATGAATTAACAGAACACAGAGCAGTTTCTCAGAAAGCTTCTTTCCAGTTTTGAACGGAAGATATTTCCTTTTTCACCATAGCCCTCTATGGGCTTCCAAATATCCCTTTGCCAATTCCACAAGAACAGCCTTAGCGAAAGGCTTCTTGAAGGGAAAGATGTAACGCTGTGAGATGAATTAACAGAACACAGAGCAGTTTCTCAGAAAGCTTCTTTCCGGTTTTGAACGGAAGATATTTCCTTTTTCACCATAGCCCTCTATGGGCTTCCAAATATCCCTTTGCCAATTGCACAACAACAGCCTTAGCGAAAGGCTTCTTGAAGGGAAAGATGTAACTCTGTGAGATAAATTAACAGAACACAGAGCAGTTTCTCAGAAAGCTTCTTTCCAGTTTTGAACGGAAGATATTTCCTTTTTACCATAGCCCTCTATGGGCTTCCAAATATCCCTTTGCCAATTCCACAAGAACAGCCTTAGCGAAAGGCTTCTTGAAGGGAAAGATGTAACTCTGTGAGATGAATTAACAGAACACAGAGCAGTTTCTCAGAAAGCTTTTTCCAGTTTTGAACGGAAGATATTTCTTTTTTCACCATATCCCTCTATGGGCTTCCAAATATCCCTTTGCCAATTCCACAAGAACAGCCTTAGCGAAAGGCTTCTTGAAGGGAAAGATGTAACTCTGTGAGATAAATTTACAGAACATAGAACAGTTTCTCAGAAAGCTTCTTTCCAGTTTTGAACGGAAGATATTTCCTTTTTCACCATAGCCCTCTATGGGCTTCCAAATATCCCTTTGCCAATTCCACAAGAACAGCCTTAGCGAAAGGCTTCTTCAAGGGAAAGATGTAACTCTCTGAGGTGAATTAACAGAACACAGGGCAGTTTCTCAGAAAGCTTCTTTCCAGTTTTGAACGGAAGATATTTCGTTTTTCACCATAGCCCTCTATGGGCTTCCAAATATCCCTTTGCCAATTCCACAAGAACAGCCTTAGCGAAAGGCTTCTTGAAGGGAAAGATGTAACTCTGTGAGATGAATTAACAGAACACAGAGCAGTTTCTCAGAAAGCTTCTTTCCAGTTTTCAACGGAAGATATTTCCTTTCTCACCATAGCCCTCTATGGGCTTCCAAATATCCCTTTGCCACTTCCACAAGAACAGCCTTAGCGAAAGGCTTCTTGAAGGGAAAGATGTAACTCTGTGAGATGAATTAACAGAACACAGAGCAGTATCTCAGAAAGCTTCTTTCCACTTTTGAACGGAAGATATTTCCTTTTTCACCATAGCCCTCTATGGGCTTCCAAATATCCCTTTGCCAATTCCACAACAACAGCCTTAGCGAAAGGCGTCTTCAAGGCAAAGATGTAACTCTGTGAGATGAATTAACAGAACACAGAGCAGTTTCTCAGAAAGCTTCTTTCCAGTTTTGAACGGAAGATATTTCCTTTTTCACCATAGCCCTCTATGGGCTTCCAAATATCCCTTTGCCAATTCCACAAGAACAGCCTTAGCGAAAGGCTTCTTGAAGGGAAAGATGTAACGCTGTGAGATGAATTAACAGAACACAGAGCAGTTTCTCAGAAAGCTTCTTTCCAGTTTTGAACGGAAGATATTTCCTTTTTCACCATAGCCCTCTATGGGCTTCCAAATATCCCTTTGCCAATTCCACAAGAACAGCCTTAGCGAAAGGCTTCTTGAAGGGAAAGGTGTAACTCTGTGAGATGAATTAACAGAACACAGAGCAGTTTCTCAGAAAGCTTCTTTCCAGTTTTGAACGGAAGATATTTCCTTTTTCACCATAGCCCTCTATGGGCTTCCAAATATCCCTTTGCCAATTCCACAAGAACAGCCTTAGCGAAAGGCTTCTTGAAGGGAAAGATGTAACTCTGTGAGATGAATTAACAGAACACAGAGCAGTTTCTCAGAAAGCTTCTTTACAGTTTTGAACGGAAGATATTTCCTTTTTCACCATAGCCCTCTATGGGCTTCCAAATATCCCTTTGCCAATTCCACAAGAACAGCCTTAGCGAAAGGCTTCTTGAAGGGAAAGATGTAACTCTGTGAGATGAATTAACAGAACACAGAGCAGTTTCTCAGAAAGCTTCTTTCCAGTTTTGAACGGAAGATATTTCCTTTTTCACCATAGCCCTCTAAGGGCTTCCAAATATCCCTTTGCCAATTCCACAAGAACAGCCTTAGCGATAGGCTTCTTCAAGGGAAAGATGTAACTCTGTGAGATGAATTAACAGAACACAGAGCAGTTTCTCGGAAAGCTTCTTTCCAGTTTTGAACGGAAGATATTTCCTTTTTCACCATAGCCCTCTATGGGCTTCCAAATATCCCTTTGCCAATTCCACAAGAACAGCCTTAGCGAAAGGCTTCTTGAAGGGAAAGATGTAACTCTGTGAGATGAATTAACAGAACAAAGAGCAGTTTCTCAGAAAGCTTCTTTCCAGTTTTCAAAGGAAGATATTTCCTTTTTCACCATAGCCCTCTATGGGCTTCCAAATATCCCTTTGCCAATTCCACAAGAACAGCCTTAGCGAAAGTCTTCTTGAAGGGAAAGATGTAACTCTGTTAGATGAATTAACAGAACACAGAGCAGTTTCTCAGAAAGCTTCTTTCCAGTTTTGAACGGAAGATATTTCCTTTTTCACCATAGCCCTCTATGGGCTTCCAAATATCCCTTTGCCAATTCCACAAGAACAGCCTTAGCGAAAGGCTTCTTGAAGGGAAAGATGTAACACTGTGAGATGAATTAACACAACACGGAGCAGTTTCTCAGAAAGCTTCTTTCCAGTTTTGAACGGAAGATATTTCCTTGTTCACCATAGCCCTCTATGGGCTTCCAAATATCCCTTTGCCAATTCCACAAGAACAGCCTTACCGAAAGGCTTCTTGAAGGGAAAGATGTAACTCTGTGAGATGAATTAACAGAACACAGAGCAGTTTCTCAGAAAGCTTCTTTCCAGTTTTGAACGGAAGATATTTCCTTTTTCACCATAGCCCTCTATGGGCTTCCAAATATCCCTTTGCCAATTCCACAAGAACAGCCTTAGCGAAAGGCTTCTTGAAGGGAAAGATGTAACTCTGTGAGATGAATTATAAGAACACAGAGCAGTTTCTCAGAAAGCTTCTTTCCAGATTTGAACGGAAGATATTTCCTTTTTCAAAATAGCCCTCTATGGGCTTCCAAATATCCCTTTGCCAATTCCACAAGAACAGCCTTAGTGAAAGGCTTCTTGAAGGGAAAGATGTAACTCTGTGAGATGAATTAACAGAACAAAGAGCAGTTTCTCAGAAAGCTTCTTTCCAGTTTTGAACGGAAGATATTTCCTTTTTCACCATAGCCCTCTATGGGCTTCCAAATATCCCTTTGCCAATTCCACAAGAACAGCCTTAGCGAAAGGCTTCTTGAAGGAAAAGATGTAACTCTGTGAGATGAATTAACAGAACACAGAGCAGTTTCTCAGAAAGCTTCTTTCCAGTTTTGAACGGAAGATATTTCCTTTTTCACCATAGCCCTCTATGGGCTTCCAAATATCCCTTTGCCAATTCCACAAGAACAGCCTTAGCGAAAGGCTTCTTGAAGGGAAAGATGTAACTCTGTGAGGTGAATTAACAGAACACAGAGCAGTTTTTCAGAAAGCTTTTTCCAGTTTTGAACGGAAGATATTTCTTTTTTCACCATATCCCTCTATGGGCTTCCAAATATCCCTTTGCCAATTCCACAAGAACAGCCTTAGCGAAAGGCTTCTTGAAGGGAAAGATGTAACGCTGTGAGATAAATTTACAGAACATAGAACAGTTTCTCAGAAAGCTTCTTTCCAGTTTTGAACGAAAGATATTTCCTTTTTCACCATAGCCCTCTATGGGCTTAAAAATATCCCTTTGCCAATTCCACAAGAACAGCCTTAGCGAAAGGCTTCTTGAAGGGAAAGATGTAACTCTGTGAGATGAATTAACAGAACACAGAGCAGTTTCTCAGAAAGCTTCTTTCCAGTTTTGAACGGAAGATATTTCCTTTTTCACCATAGCCCTCTATGGGCTTCCAAATATCCCTTTGCCAATTCCACAAGAACAGCCTTAGCGAAAGGCTTCCTGTAGGGAAAGATGTAACTCTGTGAGATGAATTAACAGAACACACAGCAGTTTCTCAGAAAGCTTCTTTCCAGTTTTGAACGGAAGATATTTCCTTTTTCACCATAGCCCTCTATGGGCTTCCAAATATCCCTTTGCCAATTCCACAAGAACAGCCTTAGCGAAAGGCTTCTTCAAGGGAAAGATGTAACTCTGTGAGGTGAATTAACAGAACACAGGGCAGTTTCTCAGAAAGCTTCTTTCCAGTTTTGAACGGAAGATATTTCCTTTTTCACCATAGCCCTCTATGGGCTTCCAAATATCCCTTTGCCAATTCCACAAGAACAGCCTTAGCGAAAGGCTTCTTGAAGGGAAAGATGTAACTCTGTGAGATGAATTAACAGAACACAGAGCAGTTTCTCAGAAAGCTTCTTTCCAGTTTTGAACGGAAGATATTTCCTTTCTCACCATAGCCCTCTATGGGCTTCCAAATATCCCTTTGCCACTTCCACAAGAACAGCCTTAGCGAAAGGCTTCTTGAAGGGAAAGATGTAACTCTGTGAGATGAATTAACAGAACACAGAGCAGTTTCTCAGAAAGCTTCTTTCCAGTTTTGAACGGAAGATATTTCCTTTTTCACCATAGCCCTCTATGGGCTTCCAAATATCCCTTTGCCAATTCCCCAAGAACAGCCTTAGAGAAAGGCTTCTTGAAGGGAAAGATGTAACTCTGTGAGATGAATTAACAGAACACAGAGCAGTTTCTCAGAAAGCTTCTTTCCAGTTTTGAACGAAAGATATTTCCTTTTTCACCATAGCCCTCTATGGGCTTCCAAATATCCCTTTGCCAATTCCACAACAACAGCCTTAGCGAAAGGCGTCTTCAAGGGAAAGATGTAACTCTGTGAGATGAATTAACAGAACACAGAGCAGTTTCTCAGAAAGCTTCTTTCCAGTTTTGAACGGAAGATATTTCCATTTTCACCATAGCCCTCTAAGGGCTTCCAAATATCCCTTTGCCAATTCCACAAGAACAGCCTTAGCGAAAGGCTTCTTGAAGGGAAAGATGTAACGCTGTGAGATGAATTAACAGAACACAGAGCAGTTTCTCAGAAAGCTTCTTTCCAGTTTTGAACGGAAGATATTTCCTTTTTCACCATAGCCCTCTATGGGCTTCCAAATATCCCTTTGCCAATTCCACAAGAACAGCCTTAGCGAAAGGCTTCTTGAAGGGAAAGGTGTAACTCTGTGAGATGAATTAACAGAACACAGAGCAGTTTCTCAGAAAGCTTCTTTCCAGTTTTGAACGGAAGATATTTCCTTTTTCACCATAGCCCTCTATGGGCTTCCAAATATCCCTTTGCCAATTCCACAAGAACAGCCTTAGCGAAAGGCTTTTTGAAGGGAAAGATGTAACTCTGTGAGATGAATTAACAGAACACAGAGCAGTTTCTCAGAAAGCTTCTTTCCAGTTTTCAACGGAAGATATTTCCTTTTTCACCATAGCCCACTATGGGCTTCCAAATATCCCTTTGCCAATTCCACAAGAACAGCCTTAGCGAAAGGCTTCTTGAAGGGAAAGATGTAACTCTGTGAGATGAATTAACAGAACACAGAGCAGTTTCTCAGAAAGCTTCTTTCCAGTTTTGAACGGAAGATATTTCCTTTTTCACCATAGCCCTCTAAGGGCTTCCAAATATCCCTTTGCCAATTCCACAAGAACAGCCTTAGCGAAAGGCTTCTTCAAGGGAAAGATGTAACTCTGTGAGATGAATTAACAGAACACAGAGCAGTTTCTCAGAAAGCTTCTTTCCAGTTTTGAACGGAAGATATTTCCTTTTTCACCATAGCCCTCTATGGGCTTCCAAATATCCCTTTGCCAATTCCACAAGAACAGCCTTAGCGAAAGGCTTCTTGAAGGGAAAGATGTAACGCTGTGAGATGAATTAACAGAACACAGAGCAGTTTCTCAGAAAGCTTCTTTCCGGTTTTGAACGGAAGATATTTCCTTTTTCACCATAGCCCTCTATGGGCTTCCAAATATCCCTTTGCCAATTGCACAACAACAGCCTTAGCGAAAGGCTTCTTGAAGGGAAAGATGTAACTCTGTGAGATAAATTAACAGAACACAGAGCAGTTTCTCAGAAAGCTTCTTTCCAGTTTTGAACGGAAGATATTTCCTTTTTACCATAGCCCTCTATGGGCTTCCAAATATCCCTTTGCCAATTCCACAAGAACAGCCTTAGCGAAAGGCTTCTTGAAGGGAAAGATGTAACTCTGTGAGATGAATTAACAGAACACAGAGCAGTTTCTCAGAAAGCTTTTTCCAGTTTTGAACGGAAGATATTTCTTTTTTCACCATATCCCTCTATGGGCTTCCAAATATCCCTTTGCCAATTCCACAAGAACAGCCTTAGCGAAAGGCTTCTTGAAGGGAAAGATGTAACTCTGTGAGATAAATTTACAGAACATAGAACAGTTTCTCAGAAAGCTTCTTTCCAGTTTTGAACGGAAGATATTTCCTTTTTCACCATAGCCCTCTATGGGCTTCCAAATATCCCTTTGCCAATTCCACAAGAACAGCCTTAGCGAAAGGCTTCTTGAAGGGAAAGATGTAACTCTGTGAGATGAATTCACAGAACCCAGAGCAGTTTCTCAGAAAGCTTCTTTCCAGTTTTGAACGGAAGATATTTCCTTTTTCACCATAGCCCTCTATGGGCTTCCAAATATCCCTTTGCCAATTCCACAAGAACAGCCTTAGCGAAAGGCTTCTTGAAGGGAAAGATGTAACTCTGTGAGATGAATTAACAGAACACAGAGCAGTTTCTCAGAAAGCTTCTCTCCAGTTTTGAACGGAAGATATTTCCTTTTTCACCATAGCCCTCTATGGGCTTCCAAATATCCCTTTGCCAATTCCACAAGAACAGCCTTAGCGAAAGGCTTCTTCAAGGGAAAGATGTAACTCTGTGAGGTGAATTAACAGAACACAGGGGAGTTTCTCAGAAAGCTTCTTTCCAGTTTTGAACGGAAGATATTTCGTTTTTCACCATAGCCCTCTATGGGCTTCCAAATATCCCTTTGCCAATTCCACAAGAACAGCCTTAGCGAATGGCTTCTTGAAGGGAAAGATGTAACTCTGTGAGATGAATTAACAGAACACAGAGCAGTTTCTCAGAAAGCTTCTTTCCAGTTTTGAACGGAAGATATTTCCTTTCTCACCATAGCCCTCTATGGGCTTCCAAATATCCCTTTGCCACTTCCACAGGAACAGCCTTAGCGAAAGGCTTCTTGAAGGGAAAGATGTAACTCTGTGAGATGAATTAACAGAACACAGAGCAGTTTCTCAGAAAGCTTCTTTCCAGTTTTGAACGGAAGATATTTCCTTTTTCACCATAGCCGTCTATGGGCTTCCAAATATCCCTTTGCCAATTCCCCAAGAACAGCCTTAGAGTAAGGCTTCTTGAAGGGAAAGATGTAACTCTGTGAGATGAATTAACAGAACACAGAGCAGTTTCTCAGAAAGCTTCTTTCCAGTTTTGAACGAAAGATATTTCCTTTTTCACCATAGCCCTCTATGGGCTTCCAAATATCCCTTTGCCAATTCCACAACAACAGCCTTAGCGAAAGGCGTCTTCAAGGGAAAGATGTAACTCTGTGAGATGAATTAACAGAACACAGAGCAGTTTCTCAAAAGCTTCTTTCCAGTTTTTAACGGAAGATATTTCCTTTTTCAACATAGCCCTCTATGGGCTTCCAAATATCCCTTTGCCAATTCCACAAGAACAGCCTTAGCGAAAGGCTTCTTGAAGGGATAGATGTAACTCTGTGAGATGAATTAACAGAACACAGAGCAGTTTCTCAGAAAGAATCTTTCCAGTTTTGAACGGAAGATATTTCCTTTTTCACCATAGCCCTCTATGGGCTTCCAAATATCCCTTTGCCAATTCCACAAGAACAGCCTTAGCGAAAGGCTTCTTGAAGGGAAAGATGTAACGCTGTGAGATGAATTAACAGAACACAGAGCAGTTTCTCAGAAAGCTTCTTTCCGGTTTTGAACGGAAGATATTTCCTTTTTCACCATAGCCCTCTATGGGCTTCCAAATATCCCTTTGCCAATTGCACAAGAACAGCCTTAGCGAAAGGCTTCTTGAAGGGAAAGATGTAACACTGTGAGATGAATTAACAGAACACAGAGCAGTTTCTCAGAAAGCTTCTTTCCAGTTTTGAACGGAAGATATTTCCTTTTTCAACATAGCCCTCTATGGGCTTCCAAATATCCCTTTGCCAATTTCACAAGAAGAGCCTTAGCGAAAGGCTTCTTGAAGGGAAAGATGTAACTCTGTGAGATGAATTAACAGAACACAGAGCAGTTTCTCAGAAAGCTTCTTTCCAGTTTTGAACGGAAGATATTTCCTTTTCACCATAGCCCTCTATGGGCTTCCAAATATCCCTTTGCCAATTCCACAAGAACAGCCTTAGCGAAAGGCTTCTTGAAGGGAAAGATGTAACTCTGTGAGATGAATTAACAGAACACAGTGCAGTTTCTCAGAAAGCTTCTTTCCAGTTTTGAACGGAAGATATTTCCTTTTTCACCATAGCCCTCTATGGGCTTCCAAATATCCCTTTGCCAATTCCACAAGAACAGCCTTAGCGAAAGGCTTCTTGAAGGGAAAGATGTAACTCTGTGAGATGAATTAACAGAACACAGAGCAGTTTCTCAGAAAGCTTTTTCCAGTTTTGAACGGAAGATATTTCTTTTTTCACCATATCCCTCTATGGGCTTCCAAATATCCCTTTCCCAATTCCACAAGAACAGCCTTAGCGAAAGGCTTCTTGAAGGGAAAGATGTAACTCTGTGAGATAAATTTACAGAACACAGAACAGTTTCTCAGAAAGCTTCTTTCCAGTTTTGAACGGAAGATATTTCCTTTTTCACCATAGCCCTCTATGGGCTTCCAAATATCCCTTTGCCAATTCCACAAGAACAGCCTTAGCGAAAGGCTTCTTGAAGGGAAAGATGTAACTCTGTGAGATGAATTAACAGAACACAGAGCAGTTTCTCAGAAAGCTTCTTTCCAGTTTTGAACGGAAGATATTTCCTTTTTCACCATAGCCCTCTATGGGCTTCCAAATATCCCTTTGCCAATTCCACAAGAACAGCCTTAGCGAAAGGCTTCTTGAAGGGAAAGATGTAACTCTGTGAGATGAATTAACAGAACACAGAGCAGTTTCTCAGAAAGCTTCTTTCCAGTTTTGAACGGAAGATATTTCCTTTTTCACCATAGCCCTCTATGGGCTTCCAAATATCCCTTTGCCAATTCCACAAGAACAGCCTTAGCGAAAGGCTTCTTCAAGGGAAAGATATAACTCTGTGAGGTGAATTAACAGAACACAGGGCAGTTTCTCAGAAAGCTTCTTTCCAGTTTTGAACGGAAGATATTTCCTTTTTCACCATAGCCCTCTATGGGCTTCCAAATATCCCTTTGCCAATTCCAAAAGAACAGCCTTAGCGAAAGGCTTCTTGAAGGGAAAGATGTAACTCTGTGAGATGAATTTACAGAACACAGAGCAGTTTCTCAGAAAGCTTCTTTCCAGTTTTGAACGGAAGATATTTCCTTTTTCACCATAGCCCTCTATGGGCTTCCAAATATCCCTTTCCCAATTCCACAAGAACAGCCTTAGCGAAAGGTATCTTGAAGGGAAAGATGTAACTCTGTGAGATGAATTAACAGAACACAGAGCAGTTTCTCAGAAAGCTTCTTTCCAGTTTTGAACGGAAGATATTTCCTTTTTCACCATAGCCCTCTATGGGCTTCCAAATATCCCTTTGCCAATTCCCCAAGAACAGCCTTAGCGAAAGGCTTCTTGAAGGGAAAGATGTAACTCTGTGAGATGAATTAAGAGAACACAGAGCAGTTTCTCAGAAAGCTTCTTTCCAGTTTTCAAAGGACGATATTTCCTTTTTCACCTTAGCCCTCTATGGGCTTCCAAATATCCCTTTGCCAATTCCACAACAACAGCCTTAGCGAAAGGCGTCTTGAAGGGAAAGATGTAACTCTGTGAGCTGAATTAACAGAACACAGAGCAGTTTCTCAGAAAGCTTCTTTCCAGTTTTGAACGGAAGATATTTCCTTTTTCACCATAGCCCTCTATGGGCTTCCAAATATCCCTTTGCCAATTCCACAAGAACAGCCTTAGCGAAAGGCTTCTTGAAGGGAAAGATGTAACTCTGTGAGATGAATTAACAGAACACAGAGCAGTTTCTCAGAAAGCTTCTTTCCAGTTTTGAACGGAAGATATTTCCTTTTTCACCATAGCCCTCTATGGGCTTCCAAATATCCCTTTGCCAATTGCACAAGAACAGCCTTAGCGAAAGGCTTCTTGAAGGGAAAGATGTAACTCTGTGAGATGAATTAACAGAACACAGAGCAGTTTCTCAGAAAGCTTCTTTCCAGTTTTGAACGGAAGATATTTCCTTTTTCACCATAACCCTCTATGGGCTTCCAAATATCCCTTTGCCAATTCCACAAGAACAGCCTTAGCGAAAGGCTTCTTGAAGGGAAAGATGTAACTCTGTGAGATGAATTAACAGAACACAGAGCAGTTTCTCAGAAAGCTTCTTTCCAGTTTTGAACGGAAGATATTTCCTTTTTCACCATAGCCCTCTATGGGCTTCCAAATATCCCTTTGCCAATTCCACAAGAACAGCCTTAGCGAAAGGCTTCTTGAAGGGAAAGATGTAACTCTGTGAGATGAATTAACAGAACACAGAGCAGTTTCTCAGAAAGCTTCTTTCCAGTTTTGAACGGAAGATATTTCCTTTTTCACCATAGCCCTCTAAGGGCTTCCAAATATCCCTTTGCCAATTCCACAAGAACAGCCTTAGCGATAGGCTTCTTCAAGGGAAAGATGTAACTCTGTGAGATGAATTAACAGAACACAGAGCAGTTTCTCAGAAAGCTTCTTTCCTGTTTTCAACGGAAGATATTTCCTTTTTCACCATAGCCCTCTATGGGCTTCCAAATATCCCTTTGCCAATTCCACAAGAACAGCCTTAGCGAAAGGCTTCTTGAAGGGAAAGATGTAACTCTGTGAGATGAATTAACAGAACAAAGAGCAGTTTCTCAGAAAGCTTCTTTCTAGTTTTGAACGGAAAATATTTCCTTTTTCACCATAGCCCTCTATGGGCTTCCAAATATCCCTTTGCCAATTCCACAAGAACAGCCTTAGCGAAAGGCTTCTTGAAGGGAAAGATGTAACTCTGTGAGATGAATTTACAGAACACAGAAGAGTTTCTCAGAAAGCTTCTTTCCAGTTTTGAACGGAAGATACTTCCTTTTTCACCATAGCCCTCTATGGGCTTCCAAATATCCCTTTCCCAATTCCACAAGAACAGCTTTAGCGAAAGGCATCTTGAAGGGAAAGATGTAACTCTGTGTGATGAATTAACAGAACACAGAGCAGTTTCTCAGAAAGCTTCTTTCCAGTTTTGAACGGAAGATATTTCCTTTTTCACCATAGCCCTCTATGGGCTTCCAAATATCCCTTTGCCAATTCCACAAGAACAGCCTTAGCGAAAGGCTTCTTGAAGGGAAAGATGTAACTCTGTGAGATGAATTAACAGAACACAGAGCAGTTTCTCAGAAAGCTTCTTTCCAGTTTTGAACGGAAGATATTTCCTTTTTCACCATAGCCCTCTATGGGCTTCCAAATATCCCTTTGCCAATTCCACAAGAACAGCCTTAGCGAAAGGATTCTTGAAGGGAAAGATGTAACTCTGTGAGATGAATTAACAGAACACAGAGCAGTTTCTCAGAAAGCTTCTTTCCAGTTTTGAACGGAAGATATTTCCTTTTTCACCATAGCCCTCTATGGGCTTCCAAATATCCCTTTGCCAATTCCACAAGAACAGCCTTAGCGAAAGGCTTCTTGAAGGGAAAGATGTAACTCTGTGAGATGAATTAACAGAACACAGAGCAGTTTCTCAGAAAGCTTCTTTCCAGTTTTGAACGGAAGATATTTCCTTTTTCACCATAGCCCTCTATGGGCTTCCAAATATCCCTTTGCCAATTCCACAAGAACAGCCTTAGCGAAAGGCTTCTTGAAGGGAAAGATGTAACTCTGTGAGATGAATTAACAGAACACAGAGCAGTTTCTCAGAAAGCTTTTTCCAGTTTTGAACGGAAGATATTTCTTTTTTCACCATATCCCTCTATGGGCTTCCAAATATCCCTTTCCCAATTCCACAAGAACAGCCTTAGCGAAAGGCTTCTTGAAGGGAAAGATGTAACTCTGTGAGATAAATTTACAGAACACAGAACAGTTTCTCAGAAAGCTTCTTTCCAGTTTTGAACGGAAGATATTTCCTTTTTCACCATAGCCCTCTATGGGCTTCCAAATATCCCTTTGCCAATTCCACAAGAACAGCCTTAGCGAAAGGCTTCTTGAAGGGAAAGATGTAACTCTGTGAGATGAATTAACAGAACACAGAGCAGTTTCTCAGAAAGCTTCTTTCCAGTTTTGAACGGAAGATATTTCCTTTTTCACCATAGCCCTCTATGGGCTTCCAAATATCCCTTTGCCAATTCCACAAGAACAGCCTTAGCGAAAGGCTTCTTGAAGGGAAAGATGTAACTCTGTGAGATGAATTAACAGAACACAGAGCAGTTTCTCAGAAAGCTTCTTTCCAGTTTTGAACGGAAGATATTTCCTTTTTCACCATAGCCCTCTATGGGCTTCCAAATATCCCTTTGCCAATTCCACAAGAACAGCCTTAGCGAAAGGCTTCTTCAAGGGAAAGATATAACTCTGTGAGGTGAATTAACAGAACACAGGGCAGTTTCTCAGAAAGCTTCTTTCCAGTTTTGAACGGAAGATATTTCCTTTTTCACCATAGCCCTCTATGGGCTTCCAAATATCCCTTTGCCAATTCCAAAAGAACAGCCTTAGCGAAAGGCTTCTTGAAGGGAAAGATGTAACTCTGTGAGATGAATTTACAGAAAACAGAGCAGTTTCTCAGAAAGCTTCTTTCCAGTTTTGAACGGAAGATATTTCCTTTTTCACCATAGCCCTCTATGGGCTTCCAAATATCCCTTTCCCAATTCCACAAGAACAGCCTTAGCGAAAGGTATCTTGAAGGGAAAGATGTAACTCTGTGAGATGAATTAACAGAACACAGAGCAGTTTCTCAGAAAGCTTCTTTCCAGTTTTGAACGGAAGATATTTCCTTTTTCACCATAGCCCTCTATGGGCTTCCAAATATCCCTTTGCCAATTCCCCAAGAACAGCCTTAGCGAAAGGCTTCTTGAAGGGAAAGATGTAACTCTGTGAGATGAATTAAGAGAACACAGAGCAGTTTCTCAGAAAGCTTCTTTCCAGTTTTCAAAGGACGATATTTCCTTTTTCACCTTAGCCCTCTATGGGCTTCCAAATATCCCTTTGCCAATTCCACAACAACAGCCTTAGCGAAAGGCGTCTTGAAGGGAAAGATGTAACTCTGTGAGCTGAATTAACAGAACACAGAGCAGTTTCTCAGAAAGCTTCTTTCCAGTTTTGAACGGAAGATATTTCCTTTTTCACCATAGCCCTCTATGGGCTTCCAAATATCCCTTTGCCAATTCCACAAGAACAGCCTTAGCGAAAGGCTTCTTGAAGGGAAAGATGTAACTCTGTGAGATGAATTAACAGAACACAGAGCAGTTTCTCAGAAAGCTTCTTTCCAGTTTTGAACGGAAGATATTTCCTTTTTCACCATAGCCCTCTATGGGCTTCCAAATATCCCTTTGCCAATTGCACAAGAACAGCCTTAGCGAAAGGCTTCTTGAAGGGAAAGATGTAACTCTGTGAGATGAATTAACAGAACACAGAGCAGTTTCTCAGAAAGCTTCTTTCCAGTTTTGAACGGAAGATATTTCCTTTTTCACCATAACCCTCTATGGGCTTCCAAATATCCCTTTGCCAATTCCACAAGAACAGCCTTAGCGAAAGGCTTCTTGAAGGGAAAGATGTAACTCTGTGAGATGAATTAACAGAACACAGAGCAGTTTCTCAGAAAGCTTCTTTCCAGTTTTGAACGGAAGATATTTCCTTTTTCACCATAGCCCTCTATGGGCTTCCAAATATCCCTTTGCCAATTCCACAAGAACAGCCTTAGCGAAAGGCTTCTTGAAGGGAAAGATGTAACTCTGTGAGATGAATTAACAGAACACAGAGCAGTTTCTCAGAAAGCTTCTTTCCAGTTTTGAACGGAAGATATTTCCTTTTTCACCATAGCCCTCTAAGGGCTTCCAAATATCCCTTTGCCAATTCCACAAGAACAGCCTTAGCGATAGGCTTCTTCAAGGGAAAGATGTAACTCTGTGAGATGAATTAACAGAACACAGAGCAGTTTCTCAGAAAGCTTCTTTCCTGTTTTCAACGGAAGATATTTCCTTTTTCACCATAGCCCTCTATGGGCTTCCAAATATCCCTTTGCCAATTCCACAAGAACAGCCTTAGCGAAAGGCTTCTTGAAGGGAAAGATGTAACTCTGTGAGATGAATTAACAGAACAAAGAGCAGTTTCTCAGAAAGCTTCTTTCTAGTTTTGAACGGAAAATATTTCCTTTTTCACCATAGCCCTCTATGGGCTTCCAAATATCCCTTTGCCAATTCCACAAGAACAGCCTTAGCGAAAGGCTTCTTGAAGGGAAAGATGTAACTCTGTGAGATGAATTTACAGAACACAGAAGAGTTTCTCAGAAAGCTTCTTTCCAGTTTTGAACGGAAGATACTTCCTTTTTCACCATAGCCCTCTATGGGCTTCCAAATATCCCTTTCCCAATTCCACAAGAACAGCTTTAGCGAAAGGCATCTTGAAGGGAAAGATGTAACTCTGTGTGATGAATTAACAGAACACAGAGCAGTTTCTCAGAAAGCTTCTTTCCAGTTTTGAACGGAAGATATTTCCTTTTTCACCATAGCCCTCTATGGGCTTCCAAATATCCCTTTGCCAATTCCACAAGAACAGCCTTAGCGAAAGGCTTCTTGAAGGGAAAGATGTAACTCTGTGAGATGAATTAACAGAACACAGAGCAGTTTCTCAGAAAGCTTCTTTCCAGTTTTGAACGGAAGATATTTCCTTTTTCACCATAGCCCTCTATGGGCTTCCAAATATCCCTTTGCCAATTCCACAAGAACAGCCTTAGCGAAAGGATTCTTGAAGGGAAAGATGTAACTCTGTGAGATGAATTAACAGAACACAGAGCAGTTTCTCAGAAAGCTTCTTTCCAGTTTTGAACGGAAGATATTTCCTTTTTCACCATAGCCCTCTATGGGCTTCCAAATATCCCTTTGCCAATTCCACAAGAACAGCCTTAGCGAAAGGCTTCTTGAAGGGAAAGATGTAACTCTGTGAGATGAATTAACAGAACACAGAGCAGTTTCTCAGAAAGCTTCTTTCCAGTTTTGAACGGAAGATATTTCCTTTTTCACCATAGCCCTCTATGGGCTTCCAAATATCCCTTTGCCAATTCCACAAGAACAGCCTTAGCGAAAGGCTTCTTGAAGGGAAAGATGTAACTCTGTGAGATGAATTAACAGAACACAGAGCAGTTTCTCAGAAAGCTTCTTTCCAGTTTTGAACGGAAGATATTTCCTTTTTCACCATAGCCCTCTATGGGCTTCCAAATATCCCTTTGCCAATTCCACAAGAACAGCCTCAGCGAAAGGCTTCTTGAAGTTTAAGATGTAACTCTGTGAGATAAATTAACAGAACACAGAGCAGGGTCTCAGAAAGCTTCTTTCCGGTTTTGAACGGAAGATATTTCCTTTTTACCATAGCCCTCTATGGGCTTCCAAATATCCCTTTGCCAATTCCACAAGAACAGCCTTAGCGAAAGGCTTCTTGAAGGGAAAGATGTAACTCTGTGAGATGAATTAACAGAACACAGAGCAGTTTCTTAGAAAGCTTCTTTCCAGTTTTGAACGGAAGATATTTCCTTTTTCACCGTAGCCCTCTATGGGCTTCCAAATATCCCTTTGCCAATTCCACAAGAATAGCATTAGCGAAAGGCTTCTTGAAGGGAAAGATGTAACTCTGTGAGATGAATTAACAGAACACAGAGCAGTTTCTCAGAAAGCTTCTTTCCAGTTTTGAACGGAAGATATTTCCTTTTTCACCATAGCCCTCTATGGGCTTCCAAATATCCCTTTGCCAATTCCACAAGAACAGCCTCAGCGAAAGGCTTCTTGAAGTTTAAGATGTAACTCTGTGAGATAAATTAACAGAACACAGAGCAGTTTCTCAGAAAGCTTCTTTCCAGTTTTGAACGGAAGATATTTCCTTTTTCACCATAGCTCTCTATGGGCTTCCAAATATCCCTTTGCCAATTCCACAAGAACAGCCTTAGCGAAAGGCTTCTTGAAGGGAAAGATGTAACGCTGTGAGATGAATTAACAGAACACAGAGCAGTTTCTCAGAAAGCTTCTTTCCAGTTTTGAACGGAAGATATTTCCTTTTTCACCATAGCCCTCTATGGGCTTCCAAATATCCCTTTGCCAATTCCACAAGAACAGCCTTAGCGAAAGGCTTCTTGAAGGGAAAGATGTAACGATGTGAGATGAATTAACAGAACACAGAGCAGTTTCTCAGAAAGCTTCTTTCCAGTTTTGAACGGAAGATATTTCCTTTTTCACCATAACCCTCTATGGGCTTCCAAATATCCCTTTGCCAATTCTACAAGAACAGCCTTAGCGAAAGGCTTCTTGAAGGGAAAGATGTAACTCTGTGAGATGAATTAACAGAACACAGAGCAGTTTCTCAGAAAGCTTCTTTCCAGTTTTGAACGGAAGATATTTCCTTTTTCACCATAGCCCTCTATGGGCTTCCAAATATCCCTTTGCCAATTCCGCAAGAACAGCCTTAGCGAAAGGCTTCTTGAAGGGAAAGATGTAACTCTGTGAGATGAATTAACAGAACACAGAGCAGTTTCTCAGAAAGCTTCTTTCCAGTTTTGAACGGAAGATATTTCCTTTTTCACCATAGCCCTCTATGGGCTTCCAAATATCCCTTTGCCAATTCCACAAGAACAGCCTCAGCGAAAGGCTTCTTGAAGTTTAAGATGTAACTCTGTGAGATAAATTAACAGAACACAGAGCAGTTTCTCAGAAAGCTTCTTTCCAGTTTTGAACGGAAGATATTTCCTTTTTACCATAGCCCTCTATGGGCTTCCAAATATCCCTTTGCCAATTCCACAAGAACAGCCTTAGCGAAAGGCTTCTTGAAGGGAAAGATGTAACTCTGTGAGATGAATTAACAGAACACAGAGCAGTTTCTTAGAAAGCTTCTTTCCAGTTTTGAACGGAAGATATTTCCTTTTTCACCGTAGCCCTCTATGGGCTTCCAAATATCCCTTTGCCAATTCCACAAGAATAGCATTAGCGAAAGGCTTCTTGAAGGGAAAGATGTAACTCTGTGAGATGAATTAACAGAACACAGAGCAGTTTCTCAGAAAGCTTCTTTCCAGTTTTCAACGGAAGATATTTCCTTTTTCACCATAGCCCTCTATGGGCTTCCAAATATCCCTTTGCCAATTCCACAACAACAGCCTTAGCGAAAGGCTTCTTGAAGGGAAAGATGTAACTCTGTCAGATGAATTAACAGAACAAAGAGCAGTTTCTCAGAAAGCTTCTTTCCAGTTTTGAACGGAAGATATTTCCTTTTTCACCATAGCCCTCTATGGGCTTCCAAATATCGCTTTGCCAATTCCACAAGAACAGCCTTAGCGAAAGGCTTCTTGAAGGGAAAGATGTAACTCTGTGAGATGAATTTACAGAACATAGAAGAGTTTCTCAGAAAGCTTCTTTCCAGTTTTGAACGGAAGATATTTCCTTTTTCACCATAGCCCTCTATGGGCTTCCAAATATCCCTTTGCCAATTCCACAAGAACAGCCTTAGCGAAAGGCTTCTTGAAGGGAAAGATGTAACTCTGTGAGATGAATTAACAGAACAAAGAGCAGTTTCTCAGAAAGCTTCTTTCCAGTTTTCAAAGGAAGATATTTCCTTTTTCACCATAGCCCTCTATGGGCTTCCAAATATCCCTTTGCCAATTCCACAAGAACAGCCTTAGCGAAAGGCTTCTTGAAGGGAAAGATGTAACTCTGTTAGATGAATTAACAGAACACAGAGCAGTTTCTCAGAAAGCTTCTTTCCAGTTTTGAACGGAAGATATTTCCTTTTTCACCATAGCCCTCTATGGGCTTCCAAATATCCCTTTGCCAATTCCACAAGAACAGCCTTAGCGAAAGGCTTCTTGAAGGGAAAGATGTAACTCTGTGAGATGAATTAACAGAACACAGAGCAGTTTCTCAGAAAGCTTCTTTCCAGTTTTGAACTGAAGATACTTCCTTTTTCACATAGCCCTCTATGGGCTTCCAAATATCCCTTTGCCAATTGCACAAGAACAGCCTTAGCGAAAGGCTTCTTGAAGGGAAAGTTGTAACACTGTGAGATGAATTAACAGAACACAGAGCAGTTTCTCAGAAAGCTTCTTTCCAGTTTTGAACGGAAGATATTTCCTTTTTCACCATAGCCCTCTATGGGCTTCCAAATATCCCTTTGCCAATTGCACAAGAACAGCCTTAGCGAAAGGCTTCTTGAAGGGAAAGATGTAACACTGTGAGATGAATTAACAGAACACAGAGCAGTTTCTAAGAAAGCTTCTTTCCAGTTTTGAACGGAAGATATTTCCTTTTTCACCATAGCCCTCTATGGGCTTCCAAATATCCCTTTGCCAATTCCACAAGAACAGCCTTAGCGAAAGGCTTCTTGAAGGGAAAGATGTAACTCTGTGAGATGAATTAACAGAACACAGAGCAGTTTCTCAGAAAGCTTCTTTCCAGTTTTGAACGGAAGATATTTCCTTTTTCACCATAGCCCTCTATGGGCTTCCAAATATCCCTTTGCCAATTCCACAAGAACAGCCTTAGCGAAAGGCTTCTTGAAGGGAAAGATGTAACTCTGTGAGATGAATTCACAGAACACAGAGCAGCTTCTCAGAAAGCTTCTTTCCAGTTTTGAACGGAAGATATTTCCTTTTTCACCATAGCCCTCTATGGGCTTCCAAATATCCCTTTGCCAATTCCACAAGAACAGCCTTAGCGAAAGGCTTCTTCAAGGGAAAGATGTAACTCTGTGAGGTGAATTAACAGACCACAGGGCAGTTTCTCAGAAAGCTTCTTTCCAGTTTTGAACGGAAGATATTTCCTTTTTCACCATAGCCCTCTATGGGCTTCCAAATATCCCTTTGCCAATTCCACAAGAACAGCCTTAGCGAAAGGCTTCTTGAAGGGAAAGATGTAACTCTCTGAGATGAATTAACAGAACACAGAGCAGTTTCTCAGAAAGCTTCTTTCCAGTTTTCAACGGAAGATATTTCCTTTCTCACCATAGCCCTCTATGGGCTTCCAAATATCCCTTTGCCACTTCCACAAGAACAGCCTTAGCGAAAGGCTTCTTGAAGGGAAAGATGTAACTCTGTGAGATGAATTAACAGAACACAGAGCAGTTTCTCAGAAAGCTTCTTTCCAGTTTTGAAGGGAAGATATTTCCTTTTTCACCATAGCCCTCTATGGGCTTCCAAATATCCCTTTGCCAATTCCACAACAACAGCCTTAGCGAAAGGCGTCTTCAAGGCAAAGATGTAACTCTGTGAGATGAATTAACAGAACACAGAGCAGTTTCTCAGAAAGCTTCTTTCCAGTTTTGAACGGAAGATATTTCCTTTTTCACCATAGCCCTCTATGGGCTTCCAAATATCCCTTTGCCAATTCCACAAGAACAGCCTTAGCGAAAGGCTTCTTGAAGGGAAAGATGTAACGCTGTGAGATGAATTAACAGAACACAGAGCAGTTTCTCAGAAAGCTTCTTTAAAGTTTTGAACGGAAGATATTTCCTTTTTCACCATAGCCCTCTATGGGCTTCCAAATATCCCTTTGCCAATTCCACAAGAACAGCCTTAGCGAAAGGCTTCTTGAAGGGAAAGGTGTAACTCTGTGAGATGAATTAACAGAACACAGAGCAGTTTCTCAGAAAGCTTCTTTCCAGTTTTGAACGGAAGATATTTCCTTTTTCACCATAGCCCTCTATGGGCTTCCAAATATCCCTTTGCCAATTCCACAAGAACAGCCTTAGCGAAAGGCTTCTTGAAGGGAAAGATGTAACTCTGTGAGATGAATTAACAGAACACAGAGCAGTTTCTCAGAAAGCTTCTTTCCAGTTTTGAACGGAAGATATTTCCTTTTTCACCATAGCCCTCTATGGGCTTCCAAATATCCATTTGCCAATTCCACAAGAACAGCCTTAGCGAAAGGCTTCTTGAAGGGAAAGATGTAACTCTGTGAGATGAATTAACAGAACACAGAGCAGTTTCTCAGAAAGCTTCTTTCCAGTATTGAACGGAAGATATTTCCTTTTTCACCATAGCCCTCTAAGGGCTTCCAAATATCCCTTTGCCAATTCCACAAGAACAGCCTTAGCGATAGGCTTCTTCAAGGGAAAGATGTAACTCTGTGAGATGAATTAACAGAACACAGAGCAGTTTCTCGGAAAGCTTCTTTCCAGTTTTGAACGGAAGATATTTCCTTTTTCACCATAGCCCTCTATGGGCTTCCAAATATCCCTTTGCCAATTCCACAAGAACAGCCTTAGCGAAAGGCTTCTTGAAGGGAAAGATGTAACTCTGTGAGATTAATTAACAGAACAAAGAGCAGTTTCTCAGAAAGCTTCTTTCCAGTTTTCAAAGGAAGATATTTCCTTTTTCACCATAGCCCTCTATGGGCTTCCAAATATCCCTTTGCCAATTCCACAAGAACAGCCTTAGCGAAAGTCTTCTTGAAGGGAAAGATGTAACTCTGTTAGATGAATTAACAGAACACAGAGCAGTTTCTCAGAAAGCTTCTTTCCAGTTTTGAACGGAAGATATTTCCTTTTTCACCATAGCCCTCTATGGGCTTCCAAATATCCCTTTGCCAATTCCACAAGAACAGCCTTAGCGAAAGGCTTCTTGAAGGGAAAGATGTAACTCTGTGAGATGAATTAACAGAACACAGAGCAGTTTCTCAGAAAGCTTCTTTCCAGTTTTGAACTGAAGATACTTCCTTTTTCACATAGCCCTCTATGGGCTTCCAAATATCCCTTTGCCAATTGCACAAGAACAGCCTTAGCGAAAGGCTTCTTGAAGGGAAAGATGTAACACTGTGAGATGAATTAACAGAACACGGAGCAGTTTCTCAGAAAGCTTCTTTCCAGTTTTGAACGGAAGATATTTCCTTTTTCACCATAGCCCTCTATGGGCTTCCAAATATCCCTTTGCCAATTCCACAAGAACAGCCTTAGCGAAAGGCTTCTTGAAGGGAAAGATGTAACTCTGTGAGATGAATTATAAGAACACAGAGCAGTTTCTCAGAAAGCTTCTTTCCAGATTTGAACGGAAGATATTTCCTTTTTCAAAATAGCCCTCTATGGGCTTCCAAATATCCCTTTGCCAATTCCACAAGAACAGCCTTAGTGAAAGGCTTCTTGAAGGGAAAGATGTAACTCTGTGAGATGAATTAACAGAACACAGAGCAGTTTCTCAGAAAGCTTCTTTCCAGTTTTGAACGGAAGATATTTCCTTTTTCACCATAGCCCTCTGTGGGCTTCCAAATATCCCTTTGCCAATTCCACAAGAACAGCCTTAGCGAAAGGCTTCTTGAAGGAAAAGATGTAACTCTGTGAGATGAATTAACAGAACACAGAGCAGTTTCTCAGAAAGCTTCTTTCCAGTTTTGAACGGAAGATATTTCCTTTTTCACCATAGCCCTCTATGGGCTTCCAAATATCCCTTTGCCAATTCCACAAGAACAGCCTTAGCGAAAGGCTTCTTGAAGGGAAAGATGTAACTCTGTGAGGTGAATTAACAGAACACAGAGCAGTTTTTCAGAAAGCTTTTTCCAGTTTTGAACGGAAGATATTTCTTTTTTCACCATATCCCTCTATGGGCTTCCAAATATCCCTTTGCCAATTCCACAAGAACAGCCTTAGCGAAAGGCTTCTTGAAGGGAAAGATGTAACGCTGTGAGATAAATTTACAGAACATAGAACAGTTTCTCAGAAAGCTTCTTTCCAGTTTTGAACGGAAGATATTTCCTTTTTCACCATAGCCCTCTATGGGCTTAAAAATATCCCTTTGCCAATTCCACAAGAACAGCCTTAGCGAAAGGCTTCTTGAAGGGAAAGATGTAACTCTGTGAGATGAATTAACAGAACACAGAGCAGTTTCTCAGAAAGCTTCTTTCCAGTTTTGAACGGAAGATATTTCCTTTTTCACCATAGCCCTCTATGGGCTTCCAAATATCCCTTTGCCAATTCCACAAGAACAGCCTTAGCGAAAGGCTTCCTGAAGGGAAAGATGTAACTCTGTGAGATGAATTAACAGAACACACAGCAGTTTCTCAGAAAGCTTCTTTCCAGTTTTGAACGGAAGATATTTCCTTTTTCACCATAGCCCTCTATGGGCTTCCAAATATCCCTTTGCCAATTCCACAAGAACAGCCTTAGCGAAAGGCTTCTTCAAGGGAAAGATGAAACTCTGTGAGGTGAATTAACAGAACACAGGGCAGTTTCTCAGAAAGCTTCTTTCCAGTTTTGAACGGAAGATATTTCCTTTTTCACCATAGCCCTCTATGGGCTTCCAAATATCCCTTTGCCAATTCCACAAGAACAGCCTTAGCGAAAGGCTTCTTGAAGGGAAAGATGTAACTCTGTGAGATGAATTAACAGAACACAGAGCAGTTTCTCAGAAAGCTTCTTTCCAGTTTTGAACGGAAGATATTTCCTTTCTCACCATAGCCCTCTATGGGCTTCCAAATATCCCTTTGCCACTTCCACAAGAACAGCCTTAGCGAAAGGCTTCTTGAAGGGAAAGATGTAACTCTGTGAGATGAATTAACAGAACACAGAGCAGTTTCTCAGAAAGCTTCTTTCCAGTTTTGAACGGAAGATATTTCCTTTTTCACCATAGCCCTCTATGGGCTTCCAAATATCCCTTTGCCAATTCCCCAAGAACAGCCTTAGAGAAAGGCTTCTTGAAGGGAAAGATGTAACTCTGTGAGATGAATTAACAGAACACAGAGCAGTTTCTCAGAAAGCTTCTTTCCAGTTTTGAACGAAAGATATTTACTTTTTCACCATAGCCCTCTATGGGCTTCCAAATATCCCTTTGCCAATTCCACAACAACAGCCTTAGCGAAAGGCGTCTTCAAGGGAAAGATGTAACTCTGTGAGATGAATTAACAGAACACAGAGCAGTTTCTCAGAAAGCTTCTTTCCAGTTTTGAACGGAAGATATTTCCATTTTCACCATAGCCCTCTAAGGGCTTCCAAATATCCCTTTGCCAATTCCACAAGAACAGCCTTAGCGAAAGGCTTCTTGAAGGGAAAGATGTAACGCTGTGAGATGAATTAACAGAACACAGAGCAGTTTCTCAGAAAGCTTCTTTCCATTTTTGAACGGAAGATATTTCCTTTTTCACCATAGCCCTCTATGGGCTTCCAAATATCCGTTTGCCAATTCCACAAGAACAGCCTTAGCGAAAGGCTTCTTGAAGGGAAAGGTGTAACTCTGTGAGATGAATTAACAGAACACAGAGCAGTTTCTCAGAAAGCTTCTTTCCAGTTTTGAACGGAAGATATTTCCTTTTTCACCATAGACCTCTATGGGCTTCCAAATATCCCTTTGCCAATTCCACAAGAACAGCCTTAGCGAAAGGCTTCTTGAAGGGAAAGATGTAACTCTGTGAGATGAATTAACAGAACACAGAGCAGTTTCTCAGAAAGCTTCTTTCCAGTTTTGAACGGAAGATATTTCCTTTTTCACCATAGCCCACTATGGGCTTCCAAATATCCCTTTGCCAATTCCACAAGAACAGCCTTAGCGAAAGGCTTCTTGAAGGGAAAGATGTAACTCTGTGAGATGAATTAACAGAACACAGAGCAGTTTCTCAGAAAGCTTCTTTCTAGTTTTGAACGGAAGATATTTCCTTTTTCACCATAGCCCTCTAAGGGCTTCCAAATATCCCTTTGCCAATTCCACAAGAACAGCCTAAGCGATAGGCTTCTTCAAGGGAAAGATGTAACTCTGTGAGATGAATTAACAGAACACAGAGCAGTTTCTCAGAAAGCTTCTTTCCAGTTTTGAACGGAAGATATTTCCTTTTTCACCATAGCCCTCTATGGGCTTCCAAATATCCCTTTGCCAATTCCACAAGAACAGCCTTAGCGAAAGGCTTCTTGAAGGGAAAGATGAAACACTGTGAGATGAATTAACAGAACACAGAGCAGTTTCTCAGAAAGCTTCTTTCCAGTTTTGAACGGAAGATATTTCCTTTTTCACCATAGCCCTCTATGGGCTTCCAAATATCCCTTTGCCAATTCCACAAGAACAGCCTTAGCGAAAGGCTTCTTGAAGGGAAAGATGTAACTCTGTGAGATGAATTAACAGAACACAGAGCAGTTTCTCAGAAAGCTTCTTTCCAGTTTTGAACGGAAGATATTTCCTTTTTCACCATAGCCCTCTATGGGCTTCCAAATATCCCTTTGCCAATTCCACAAGAACAGCCTTAGCGAAAGGCTTCTTGAAGGGAAAGATGTAACTCTGTGAGATGAATTAACAGAACACAGAGCAGTTTCTCAGAGAGCTTCTTTCCAGTTTTGAACGGAAGATATTTCCTTTTTCACCCTAGCCCTCTATGGGCTTCCAAATATCCCTTTGCCAATTCCACAAGAACAGCCTTAGCGAAATTCTTCTTGAAGGGAAAGATGTAACTCTGTGAGATGAATTAACAGAACACAGAGCAGTTTCTCAGAAAGCTTCTTTCCAGTTTTGAACGGAAGATATTTCCTTTTTCACCATAGCTCTCTATGGGCTTCCAAATATCCCTTTGCCAATTCCACAAGAACAGCCTTAGCGAAAGGCTTCTTGAAGGGAAAGATGTAACTCTGTGAGATGAATTAACAGAACACAGAGCAGTTTCTCAGAAAGCTTCTTTCCAGTTTTGAACGGAAGATATTTCCTTTTTCACCATAGCCCTCTATGGGCTTCCAAATATCCCTTTGCCAATTCCACAAGAACAGCCTTAGCGAAAGGCTTCTTGAAGGGAAAGATGTAACGCTCGCTGTGAGATGAATTAACAGAACACAGAGCAGTTTCTCGGAAAGCTTCTTTCCAGTTTTGAACGGAAGATATTTCCTTTTTCACCATAACCCTCTATGGGCTTCCAAATATCCCTTTGCCAATTCTACAAGAACAGCCTTAGCGAAAGGCTTCTTGAAGGGAAAGATGTAACTCTGTGAGATGAATTAACAGAACACAGAGCAGTTTCTCAGAAAGCTTCTTTCCAGTTTTGAACGGAAGATATTTCCTTTTTCACCATAGCCCTCTATGGGCTTCCAAATATCCCTTTGCCAATTCCGCAAGAACAGCCTTAGCGAAAGGCTTCTTGAAGGAAAAGATGTAACTCTGTGAGATGAATTAACAGAACACAGAGCAGTTTCTCAGAAAGCTTCTTTCCAGTTTTGAACGGAAGATATTTCCTTTTTCACCATAGCCCTCTATGGGCTTCCAAATATCCCTTTGCCAATTCCACAAGAACAGCCTCAGCGAAAGGCTTCTTGAAGTTTAAGATGTAACTCTGTGAGATAAATTAACAGAACACAGAGCAGTTTCTCAGAAAGCTTCTTTCCAGTTTTGAACGGAAGATATTTCCTTTTTACCATAGCCCTCTATGGGCTTCCAAATATCCCTTTGCCAATTCCACAAGAACAGCCTTAGCGAAAGGCTTCTTGAAGGGAAAGATGTAACTCTGTGAGATGAATTAACAGAACACAGAGCAGTTTCTTAGAAAGCTTCTTTCCAGTTTTGAACGGAAGATATTTCCTTTTTCACCGTAGCCCTCTATGGGCTTCCAAATATCCCTTTGCCAATTCCACAAGAATAGCATTAGCGAAAGGCTTCTTGAAGGGAAAGATGTAACTCTGTGAGATGAATTAACAGAACACAGAGCAGTTTCTCAGAAAGCTTCTTTCCAGTTTTCAACGGAAGATATTTCCTTTTTCACCATAGCCCTCTATGGGCTTCCAAATATCCCTTTGCCAATTCCACAAGAACAGCCTTAGCGAAAGGCTTCTTGAAGGGAAAGATGTAACTCTGTCAGATGAATTAACAGAACAAAGAGCAGTTTCTCAGAAAGCTTCTTTCCAGTTTTGAACGGAAGATATTTCCTTTTTCACCATAGCCCTCTATGGGCTTCCAAATATCGCTTTGCCAATTCCACAAGAACAGCCTTAGCGAAAGGCTTCTTGAAGGGAAAGATGTAACTCTGTGAGATGAATTTACAGAACATAGAAGAGTTTCTCAGAAAGCTTCTTTCCAGTTTTGAACGGAAGATATTTCCTTTTTCACCATAGCCCTCTATGGGCTTCCAAATATCCCTTTGCCAATTCCACAAGAACAGCCTTAGCGAAAGGCTTCTTGAAGGGAAAGATGTAACTCTGTGAGATGAATTAACAGAACAAAGAGCAGTTTCTCAGAAAGCTTCTTTCCAGTTTTCAAAGGAAGATATTTCCTTTTTCACCATAGCCCTCTATGGGCTTCCAAATATCCCTTTGCCAATTCCACAAGAACAGCCTTAGCGAAAGGCTTCTTGAAGGGAAAGATGTAACTCTGTTAGATGAATTAACAGAACACAGAGCAGTTTCTCAGAAAGCTTCTTTCCAGTTTCGAACGGAAGATATTTCCTTTTTCACCATAGCCCTCTATGGGCTTCCAAATATCCCTTTGCCAATTCCACAAGAACAGCCTTAGCGAAAGGCTTCTTGAAGGGAAAGATGTAACTCTGTGAGATAAATTAACAGAACACAGAGCAGTTTCTCAGAAAGCTTCTTTCCAGTTTTGAACTGAAGATACTTCCTTTTTCACATAGCCCTCTATGGGCTTCCAAATATCCCTTTGCCAATTGCACAAGAACAGCCTTAGCGAAAGCCTTCTTGAAGGGAAAGTTGTAACACTGTGAGATGAATTAACAGAACACAGAGCAGTTTCTCAGAAAGCTTCTTTCCAGTTTTGAACGGAAGATATTTCCTTTTTCACCATAGCCCTCTATGGGCTTCCAAATATCCCTTTGCCAATTGCACAAGAACAGCCTTAGCGAAAGGCTTCTTGAAGGGAAAGATGTAACACTGTGAGATGAATTAACAGAACACAGAGCAGTTTCTCAGAAAGCTTCTTTCCAGTTTTGAACGGAAGATATTTCCTTTTTCACCATAGCCCTCTATGGGCTTCCAAATATCCCTTTGCCAATTCCACAAGAACAGCCTTAGCGAAAGGCTTCTTGAAGGGAAAGATGTAACTCTGTTAGATGAATTAACAGAACACAGAGCAGTTTCTCAGAAAGCTTCTTTCCAGTTTCGAACGGAAGATATTTCCTTTTTCACCATAGCCCTCTATGGGCTTCCAAATATCCCTTTGCCAATTCCACAAGAACAGCCTTAGCGAAAGGCTTCTTGAAGGGAAAGATGTAACTCTGTGAGATAAATTAACAGAACACAGAGCAGTTTCTCAGAAAGCTTCTTTCCAGTTTTGAACTGAAGATACTTCCTTTTTCACATAGCCCTCTATGGGCTTCCAAATATCCCTTTGCCAATTGCACAAGAACAGCCTTAGCGAAAGCCTTCTTGAAGGGAAAGTTGTAACACTGTGAGATGAATTAACAGAACACAGAGCAGTTTCTCAGAAAGCTTCTTTCCAGTTTTGAACGGAAGATATTTCCTTTTTCACCATAGCCCTCTATGGGCTTCCAAATATCCCTTTGCCAATTGCACAAGAACAGCCTTAGCGAAAGGCTTCTTGAAGGGAAAGATGTAACACTGTGAGATGAATTAACAGAACACAGAGCAGTTTCTCAGAAAGCTTCTTTCCAGTTTTGAACGGAAGATATTTCCTTTTTCACCATAGCCCTCTATGGGCTTCCAAATATCCCTTTGCCAATTCCACAAGAACAGCCTTAGCGAAAGGCTTCTTGAAGGGAAAGATGTAACTCTGTGAGATGAATTAACAGAACACAGAGCAGTTTCTCAGAAAGCTTCTTTCCAGTTTTGAACGGAAGATATTTCCTTTTTCACCATAGCCCTCTATGGGCTTCCAAATATCCCTTTGCCAATTCCACAAGAACAGCCTTAGCGAAAGGCTTCTTGAAGGGAAAGATGTAACTCTGTGAGATGAATTAACAGAACACAGAGCAGCTTCTCAGAAAGCTTCTTTCCAGTTTTGAACGGAAGATATTTCCTTTTTCACCATAGCCCTCTATGGGCTTCCAAATATCCCTTTGCCAATTCCACAAGAACAGCCTTAGCGAAAGGCTTCTTCAAGGGAAAGATGTAACTCTGTGAGGTGAATTAACAGACCACAGGGCAGTTTCTCAGAAAGCTTCTTTCCAGTTTTGAACGGAAGATATTTCCTTTTTCACCATAGCCCTCTATGGGCTTCCAAATATCCCTTTGCCAATTCCACAAGAACAGCCTTAGCGAAAGGCTTCTTGAAGGGAAAGATGTAACTCTGTGAGATGAATTAACAGAACACAGAGCAGTTTCTCAGAAAGCTTCTTTCCAGTTTTCAACGGAAGATATTTCCTTTCTCACCATAGCCCTCTATGGGCTTCCAAATATCCCTTTGCCACTTCCACAAGAACAGCCTTAGCGAAAGGCTTCTTGAAGGGAAAGATGTAACTCTGTGAGATGAATTAACAGAACACAGAGCAGTATCTCAGAAAGCTTCTTTCCACTTTTGAACGGAAGATATTTCCTTTTTCACCATAGCCCTCTATGGGCTTCCAAATATCCCTTTGCCAATTCCACAACAACAGCCTTAGCGAAAGGCGTCTTCAAGGCAAAGATGTAACTCTGTGAGATGAATTAACAGAACACAGAGCAGTTTCTCAGAAAGCTTCTTTCCAGTTTTGAACGGAAGATATTTCCTTTTTCACCATAGCCCTCTATGGGCTTCCAAATATCCCTTTGCCAATTCCACAAGAACAGCCTTAGCGAAAGGCTTCTTGAAGGGAAAGATGTAACGCTGTGAGATGAATTAACAGAACACAGAGCAGTTTCTCAGAAAGCTTCTTTCCAGTTTTGAACGGAAGATATTTCCTTTTTCACCATAGCCCTCTATGGGCTTCCAAATATCCCTTTGCCAATTCCACAAGAACAGCCTTAGCGAAAGGCTTCTTGAAGGGAAAGGTGTAACTCTGTGAGATGAATTAACAGAACACAGAGCAGTTTCTCAGAAAGCTTCTTTCCAGTTTTGAACGGAAGATATTTCCTTTTTCACCATAGCCCTCTATGGGCTTCCAAATATCCCTTTGCCAATTCCACAAGAACAGCCTTAGCGAAAGGCTTCTTGAAGGGAAAGATGTAACTCTGTGAGATGAATTAACAGAACACAGAGCAGTTTCTCAGAAAGCTTCTTTACAGTTTTGAACGGAAGATATTTCCTTTTTCACCATAGCCCTCTATGGGCTTCCAAATATCCCTTTGCCAATTCCACAAGAACAGCCTTAGCGAAAGGCTTCTTGAAGGGAAAGATGTAACTCTGTGAGATGAATTAACAGAACACAGAGCAGTTTCTCAGAAAGCTTCTTTCCAGTTTTGAACGGAAGATATTTCCTTTTTCACCATAGCCCTCTAAGGGCTTCCAAATATCCCTTTGCCAATTCCACAAGAACAGCCTTAGCGATAGGCTTCTTCAAGGGAAAGATGTAACTCTGTGAGATGAATTAACAGAACACAGAGCAGTTTCTCGGAAAGCTTCTTTCCAGTTTTGAACGGAAGATATTTCCTTTTTCACCATAGCCCTCTATGGGCTTCCAAATATCCCTTTGCCAATTCCACAAGAACAGCCTTAGCGAAAGGCTTCTTGAAGGGAAAGATGTAACTCTGTGAGATGAATTAACAGAACAAAGAGCAGTTTCTCAGAAAGCTTCTTTCCAGTTTTCAAAGGAAGATATTTCCTTTTTCACCATAGCCCTCTATGGGCTTC